>NC_056732.1:1590758116-1591033116 GCF_019279795.1 Protopterus annectens | reverse complement strand
GTCACATTTTCTTCTAGAAGCTGAGTACACAGTTTAAATATTGTGAACTGTGCTCTTTAGAATAAAGCCAATGTCATACGTAAGAGTCTGTGCTGAGTTTTAAAGAAGTAATAGAAGATCATAAAATGCTAAGTAGCAAATGCCCACTTTCATACTCGTGGCTTCAGGCTGCAATCTGTCCTGATATATTTTTTAGAACTTCTCTCCAAGTATTCATGCCTCCTTAAGGCTAAACCTTGTACGTCTCTAAGTAAAAGTGCTTTTCACAAGGAAGGAACTCTAACAATATGAATGGGTTGGAAAATCTCATATTACATTGAGCTAAAGTTGCAGTCCTTTTTTTTATTTGACAGTCTCTGCTTTCATATATTAGTATGGCCATTCAAGGAGCTGCCCAATCTGGAAACGGGGCAGGCTTCATTCTGTGCTATATATACTTGTATATGTATACTTAGTGTTCAAGAAAAAAAAAACAGATGGTGCTTGAAGATAAGTGCTTTACCTCTATGAGTGTTGTCCCTGCCAGCTGAAGAAACACACAATTTAAGAACTTTACTCCCTGCAAGCAGCTAATGGTAGTCCATGCTTAACACGTTCGATTCATTCATTAAGAAAGCTTGCAGTCAGCTGATGGCACATAAAATACTTTTGAAAATGCTTCTTTCTGTTTCTTTGTAGTTTTTGGTTGTTTCTAGATTAAAAATATTTACTCTTACCATTTTATTGTATATGGTATGCAACATGTTTGGTTTTGAAAAGATAGCCTGTAATCCACACAGCTTCACCAAAACCACATCCCAAAGTCACTTTGAACTTTATTTTTGATAAACATAAAAAAGTCTCATTCATCCCTGACATTATACAATTATAATGTTTCCTGTTTAAAGTCTGGTATTTGTTTCTTCAAATTATTTGACAATATAATGTCTAAAATAAGTGTGGAGATGTTGAAATAGGATTGTTTTTCTCAAACGCTGATTCTCTACAAGAGCTTCTAAATTTTTCCGTTTCACCATGCATACCTATCTTTAGCATATTTAAGCAGCTTTTCTCTAGCCTTCTCTGCATGTTCCCTTTGAATCCGATATAGATTTATATGTCTGATAAGCAGGGAATTAGGAGAAAACAGGTGATTGCCTTTCCACAGCACACAAACCCAGTTATGCCAGTAATATTCAGGACTATGAAAACAGTATAGATGTAAAATATGTAATACAGTTTTATTTCTGCAACTTCATGGTCATATTTATACCCTATTATAAGGGCACTGAAATCACATATCTGGAGATGTGGCCAGAAAAAGGGGTACTTTTTTCATCTAGGGTACTCTGTTCTGAACTGTAACTACACCAATAACCTTCTACAGTTGTCTGTTCACTTCTACATGCAATAAAAGGCCACGTTTACCAACAGTGTTCTGAGCTTTGTGCATTCTTTTGACTGCAGTTTAAATCTGTGACATTATCAAACAGCTTGCTGCCTACATGGGTAATCTTTAATATTTTCCACTAACTTCTGAATTAAATCTTTTAAATTTGTTGTCAGCTGTAATTTGCTGACTGTTGCAAAACTGGATTTTCTTATAAACATCAGCATCTGACTGACAGTTATTTGTTTTAATGTGGAAGGCATTGTGAATTTTACGCTGTATATTCAGAAAACACAATAATATATAAAAAATATATTATTAATATATCAGATATAAAAAATGTTCTATACCTATTTCATAGGTATCTTAGAAGAAATTGTTATGACTAAATGAAATAATTGTAAAGATCAGAGCTTTTTATAGCAATATTAAGTTTAGACGTTAATATCAGAATGATAAAATTAATTATAAGGCCCCCACTTGAAGGGCTTAATATCTTTAGAGAAGATCTGCAGTGTAATCCAGGTTACCCTACATAAGTTATTAAACTCGTAGAGATTGCTAGCTGTTTATTAACATGAATCTTGTTATAGGGGACTCCATTATAAGATATACTGATGCTCTAACCAGGCTGACAAGGAGAAGATGACTGGTAGTTGTCATAATGCCACAGGTACCAGTATGATTGCATCATAGTTTACGTAGGTGTAAATGACCTGAGATGTACCTACCTGGAGTACATGAAGAGAGACATTATGGAGCTTTCAGACTGTGTCTCAGGCTAGTATGTGCCTGGCACTGAGCAGCATATTACCCTCACTGAGGATGATGCCACAATATGAGTAAAAAAATGGTTTCAGCAACTGGTTGTCTTTCTGGTGTCACTCTAAGGGGGTCCAATATTTGTCATCTTGGGAGGACATGGTTAACAGATCACGATGTTTTGCCAGGATGGTCTGCACTTCTTCCCTTAGGCTTTCGAATACTGGCTAAAACTTTATTCACCCCTATAATGCCTTTTTTTTTTTTTTTTTTAGGTAGTGCCAAATTGACAAACCTATCAACATAGCAAAATCTACTAAACCTCAAGGTGCTACTGCTCAATGCCAGGAGCCTAAATAAAGCCCTTCTCACACTTGTGAATGTAGACATCTGTGCAGTTATTGAGACATGGTTTAAAGTGTCACAGAGTACCCTCATTATTGAGACATGCCTTAAAGTGGCACAGAGTACCATGGTTATTGAGACATGCTTTAAAGTGGCACAGAGTACCCCGGTTATTGAGACATGCTTTAAAGTGGCACAGAGTACTCCAGTTATTGAGACATGCTTTAAAGTGGCACAGAGTACCCCGGTTATCGAGACATGGTTTAAAGTGGCACAGAGTCCCCTCATTATCAAGACATGCTTTAAAGTGGCACAGAGTACCATGGTTATTGAGACATGCTTTAAAGTGGCACTGAGTGCCTTGTTTATCGAGACATGCTTTAAAGTGGCGCAGAGTACCATGGTTATTGAGACATACTTTAAAGTGGCACGGAGTACCATTGTTATTGAGACATGCTTTAAAGTGGCCAGAGTACCATGGTTATCGAGACATGGTTTAAATTGACACAGAGTACCCTGGCAGTGCAAGACGAATGCGTCTGAAGTTTCTAGGATCTGTTGAAGATCCTCCCTTATGAATGGGAATGACCATAACAGTCCTCCATTCACATGGCACAAACATTGTTTTAAATGTACAGCTAAATAATGACTCCAGGGGGTCCTAATAACTCATATTTTACACTATTCAGGAGACAACCTGGGATGTTATAATGATAAAACAAAGCAGTAAATGAGTGGCCCCATGACACAGAGGGCAGCCCTCACTGTGCCCCAGATGACCCGTGTTTCAGTAGCAGCAGTGGTACTGGAGGGGCTATATGGAGAAGAATGGGCTTGAGTCACTGACTTTGGCTTACCTGTCTTGTAGGTGGGGGAGGCATCTTAGGTTTACTGAAATGCAGTATTAAGAGCCTTGCATGCACTTTCCAAAGGTAACATTTGTGGAGCTCACAAGGCTGCTGTGGGGTAGATGGGGGTTAGGGCACACTACCAAGCAATGGTATGACACTGTACCAGGGTCCTTGATCTTCTTATTGGCCCTAGATGTGGGTCTGGTTGAGCCTGGGGCAGACTTAAGTGGGTCCAGTAGATCTAGTGTATTATGAGATGAACTGGTGACAGCTGATGGTCAGTGGCGGTGAGGGGCAGAAACAAAGTATTAACCATTGTAACATTACCATTCAATAAGGATAAATAATGCAATCAAATTGCCTATTCATATAGTACTCACATTAATAATGGCTGTATAAAAAGATTATATACACACACTCCATTTATAAATAAAATGTGTGAATATGTATGTATAGAATGTGTATACATTTGTGTGTATGAGTGTGTGCATGTATATTTATTATTTTCACAAAAAGAGACTGGCATTAGCAATCAAACAGTATCTGGAGTCAATTCTGATGGTTAATATTAGGTCTATTTTGCAAAATCAATAGAAATGATTAAATTATCAACTTTCAGAACTAGGGAATGGGAAGCATGTCCACTTAAGAAGTGAGCACACAGTTCACATTCACTGTTATCTTTGCTTCAGGGCTCCAGTTTGTGCCACAGTGCAGTCCAAAATAAAAAAAAAATAGTAGTTATATGAAGTTGCCAAATTATACAGAATAACAGTCCAACCATCTTTGTAGCTTAGAGACAGTAACATCCAAGCACATTATAAAAGTAGCTCCTAGCAGTCTCTGCAAGACTGGTAATAACAGACCTCCTTTGTCAGGTTGGGCTTCTTCAGGATTAAGCAGTCAAGAATCTTCCTTCTGGTTGTCAAGAGTACGCTTCCTGATTTTTGCAGGCACACATCTTTACCATCCAGGTGATTTAATGTGGACTCCTTTAGTCCTATCCACAGGAATCTGGAAGCTAACTAATTGGACCTCAGACACTTAATATTTAGCAAGAGATAGGTTACTTCCATTTAGGTGCATAGTAGAACCAACTTCTTTTGAACTAGAGAATGCTCTGCATTTCCCTTCAGTAAGCTTTTCCCTCAGAAACACAATCCCAGTTATATATGCCACAGATAATGTAATAGATTGGTATTCAGGTGCAGTTACCATGTCACATGACCCCTTCCAGAGGAGACACACTGGTTCTAGCTTCAGCAGAGAGGATGCAGGCCTGGAACAACAAATCCATATTCTGGTGGCGATGACTAATATGGTGAATGACCCTAAATTAACGAGTTGAATAATTAAGGCTCATCTAGAAAGTTTAACTTCAGAATCTTTCTGCCTTTGTAACAATTGTAATGAACATGGTCCAGGATGACTGTGAACTGTCTCCCCAGCAGCTAGTATTTTATGTATTTATAACTTATTCTGTTGCTAGTATTGCTAGGCATTCTCTCTCTGTTTTAGAGTACCTCTTACCAGCATTGCTGAATTCTGTCTATCGAGACATGGTTTAAAGTGGAACAGAGTATCTTCATTATTGAGACATGCCTTAAAGTGGCATAGAGTACCATGGTTATTGAGACATGCTTTAAAGTGGCACATAGTACCCTGGTTATCGAGACATGGTTTAAAGTGGCACAGAGTACCCTGGTTATTGAGACATGGTTTAAAGTGGCACAGAGTACTCCGGTTATCAAGACATGTTTAAAGTGGCACAGAGTACCCCAGTTACTGAGACATGGCTTAAAGTGGCACAGAGTACTCCGGTTATCGAGACATGGATTTAAAGTGGCACAGAGTCCCCTCGTTATCAAGACATGCTTTAAAGTGGCACAGAGTACCATGGTTATTGAGACATGCTTTAAAGTGGCACAGAGTACCATGGTTATTGAGACATGCTTTAAAGTGGCACAGAGTACCCCGGTTATCAAGACATGCTTTAAAGTGGCACAGAGTACCATGGTTATTGAGACATGCTTTAAAGTGGCATGGAGTACCATGGTTATTGAGACATGCTTTAAAGTGGCATAGAGTACCATGGTTATCGAGACATGGTTTAAAGTGACACAGAGTACCCTGACAGTGCAAGACTAATGGGTCTGCAGTTTCTAACATCTGTTGAAGATCCTCCCTTATGAATGGGAATGACCATAACAGTCCTCCATTCACATGGCACAAAGATTGTTTTAAGTGTACAGCTAAATAATGACTCCAGGGGTCCTGATAACTCATATTTTAAACTACTCAGTAGACATCCTGGGATGTTATAATGATAAAACAAAGCAGTAAATGAGTGGCCCCATGACATAGAGGGCAGCCCTCACTGTGCCCCAGATGACCCGTGTTTCAGTAGCAGCAGTGGTACTGGAGGGGCTATATGGAGAAGGATGGGCTTGAGTCACTGACTTTGGCTTACCTGTCTTGTGGGTGGGGGAGGCATCTTAGGCTTACTGAAATGCAGTATTAAGAGCCTTGCATGCACTTTCCAAAGGTAACATTTGTGGAGCTCACAAGGCTGCTGTGGGGTAGAGGGGGTTTAGGGCACACTACCAAGCAATGGTATGACACTGTACCAGGGTCCTCGATCTTCTTATTGGTGCTTGATGTGGGTCTGCTTGAGCCTGGGGCAGACTTAAGTGGGTCCAGTAGATCTAGTGTATTATGAGATGAACTTGTGACAGCTGATAGACAGTGGCGGTGAGGGGGGAAAACAAAGTATTAACCATTGTAACATTACCATTCAATAAAGATAAATAATGCAATCAAATTGCCTATTCATATAGTACTCAAATTAATAATGGCTGTATAAAAAGAATATATACACACACACCATTTATAAATAAAATGTGTGAATATGTATGTATAGAATGTGTAGAAATTTGTGTGTATGTGTGTGCGCATGTATATTTATTATTTTCACAAAGGTAGACTGGCATTAGCAATGAAAACAGTATCTGGAGTAAATTCTGATGGTTAATATTAGGTTTATTTTGCAAAATCAATATAAATGATTAAATTATCAACTTTCAGAACTAGGGAATGGGAAGCATGTCCACTTACGAAGTGGGCACACAGTTCACATTCACTGTTATCTTTGCTTCAGGGCTCCAGTTTGTGCCACAGTGCAGTCCAAAATTAAAAAAAAATAGTAGTTATATGAAGTTGCCAAGTTATACAGAATAACAGTCCAACCATCTTTGTAGCTTAGAGACAGTAACATCCAAGCACATTATAAAAGTAGCTCCTAGCAGTCTCTGCAAGACTGGTAATAACAGACCTCCTTTGTCAGGTTGGGCTTCTTCAGGATTAAGCAGTCATGAATCTTCCTTCTGGTTGTCAGAATATTCTTCCTGATTTTTGCAGGCACACATCTTTACCATCCAGGTGATTTAATGCGGACTCCATTAGTCCTATCCACAGCAATCTGGAAGCTAACTCATTGGACCTCAGACACTTAATATTTAGGAAGAGATAGGTTACTTTCATTTAGTTGCATAGTAGAACCAACTCCTTCTGAACTAGAGAATGCTCTGCATTTCCTTTCAGTAACCTTTTCCCTCAGAAACACAATCCCAGTTGTATATGCCACAGATAATGTAATAGATTGGTATTCAGGTGGAATTACCATGCCACATGACCCCTCCCAGAGGAGACACACTGGTTCTAGCTTCAGCAGAGGGGATGCAGGCCTGGAACAACAAATCCACATTCTGGTGGCTATGACTAGTATGGTGAATGACCCTAAATTAACGGGTTGAATAATTAAGGCTCATCTAGAAAGTTTAACTTCAGAATCTTTCTGCCTTTGTAACAATTGTAATGAACATGGTCCAGGATGACTGTGAACTGTCTCCCCAGCAGCTAGTATTTTATGTATTTATAACTTATTCTGTTGCTAGTATTGCTAGGCATTCTCTCTCTGTTTTAGAGTACCTCTTACCAGCATTGCTGAATTCTGGCTATCGAGACATGGTTTAAAGTGGCACAGAGTATCTTCATTATTGAGACATGCCTTAAAGTGGCACAGAGTACCATGGTTATTGAGACATGCTTTTAAGTGGCACAGAGTACCTTGGTTATCAAGACATGGTTAAAAGTGGCACAGAGTACCCTGGTTATCGAGACATGGTTTAAAGTGGCACAGAGTACTCCGGTTATCGAGATATGTTTAAAGTGGCACAGAGTACCCCGGTTATTGAGACATGGTTTAAAGTGGCACAGAGTACTCCGGTTATCGAGACATGGTTTTAAAGTGGCACAGAGTCCCCTCATTATCAAGACATGCTTTAAAGTGGCACAGAGTACCATGGTTATTGAGACATGCTTTAAAGTGGCACAGAGTACCCCGGTTATTGAGACATGCTTTAAAGTGGCACAGAGTACCATGGTTATTGAGACATGCTTTAAAGTGGCATGGAGTACCATGGTTATTGAGACATGCTTTAAAGTGGCACAGAGTACCATGGTTATAGAGACATAGTTTAAAGTGACACAGAGTACCCTGACAGTGCAAGACTAATGGGTCTGCAGTTTCTAGGATCTGTTGAAAATCCTCCCTTATGAATGGGAATGACCATAACAGTCCTCCATTCACATGGCACAAAGATTGTTTTAAGTGTACAGCTAAATAATGACTCCAAGGGTCCTGATAACTCATATTTTAAACTATTCAGGAGACATCCTGGGATGTTATAATGATAAAACAAAGCAGTAAATGAGTGGCCTCATGACACAGAGGGCAGCCCTCACTGTGCCCCAGATGACCCGTGTTTCAGTAGCAGCAGTGGTACTGGAGGGGCTATATGGAGAAGGGTGGGCTTGAGTCACTGACTTTGGCTTACCTGTCTTGTGGGTGGGGGAGGCATCTTAGGCTTACTGAAATGCAGTATTAAGAGCCTTGCATGCACTTTCCAAAGGTAACATTTGTGGAGCTCACAAGGCTGCTGTGGGGTAGAGGGGGTTTAGGGCACACTACCAAGCAATGGTATGACACTGTACCAGGGTCCTCAATCTTCTTATTGGCCCTGGATGTGGGTCTGGTTGAGCCTGGGGCAGACTTAAGTGGGTCCAGTAGATCTAGTGTATTATGAGATGAACTGGTGACAGCTGATGGACAGTGGCGGTGAAGAGGGAAAACAAAGTATTAACCATTGTAACATTACCATTCAATAAGGATAAATAATGCAATCAAATTGCCTATTCATATAGTACTCAAATTAATAATGGCTGTATAAAAAGATTATATACACACACACCATTTATAAATAAAATGTGTGAATATGTATGTATAGAATGTGTAGAAATTTGTGTGTATGTGTGTGCGCATGTATATTTATTATTTTCACAAAGGTAGACTGACATTAGCAATGAAAACAGTATCTGGAGTCAATTATGATGGTTAATATTAGGTTTATTTTGCAAAATCAATATAAATGATTAAATTATCAACTTCCAGAACTAGGGAATGGGAAGTATGTCCACTTAAGAAGTGGGCACACAGTTCACATTCACTGTTATCTTTGCTTCAGGGCTCCAGTTTGTGCCACAGTGCAGTCCAAAATTAAAAAAAATAGTAGTTATATGAAGTTGCCAAGTTATACAGAATAACAGTCCAACCATCTTTGTAGCTTAGAGACAGTAACATCCAAGCACATTATAAAAGTATCTCCTAGCAGTCTCTGCAAGACTGGTAATAACAGACCTCCTTTGTCAGGTTGGGCTTCTTCAGGATTAAGCAGTCAAGAATCTTCCTTCTGGTTGTCAGAATACTCTTCCTGATTTTTCCAGGCACACATCTTTACCATCCAGGTGATTTAATGTGGACTCCATTAGTCCTATCCACAGCAATCTGGAAGCTAACTCATTGGACCTCAGACACTTAATATTTAGCAAGAGATAGGTTACTTCTATTTAGTTGCATAGTAGAACCTACTCCTTCTGAACTAGAGGATGCTCTGCATTTCCCTTCAGTAACCTTTTCCCTCAGAAACACAATCCCAGTTGTATATGCCACAGATAATGTAATAGATTGGTATTCAGGTGCAATTACCATGTCACATGACCCCTCCCAGAGGAGACACACTGGTTCTAGCTTCAGCAGAGGGGATGCAGGCCTGGAACAACAAATCCACATTCTGGTGGCTATGACTAGTATGGTGAATGACCCTAAATTAACGGGTTGAATAATTAAGGCTCATCTAGAAAGTTTAACTTCAGAATCTTTCTGCCTTTGTAACAATTGTAATGAACATGGTCCAGGATGACTGTGAACTGTCTCCCCAGCAGCTAGTATTTTATGTATTTATAACTTATTCTATTGCTAGTATTGCTAGGCATTCTCTCTCTGTTTTAGAGTACCTCTTACCAGCATTGCTGAATTATGGCTAATGTAGCATATATGGTGTTCTCTTTCAGCCATTTTTGATATGACTGTCCTGATGCTTCCCTCTGAGGCACTAGTAAAGACAGTCAATGGCTTAGCAAAATCTGGGGCCAATTAAATGGACTCAGAACATGAAATGCCCTTTAATTTCCTAAATATCCAAACATTAACAGGTGTGGAATTCAATCTAAATTTCCATTCATATCACTTCACATCCAACAATTTTTTGTACTTTGTGTGTTCTCTGGTGTTTTGAAGTTTATTCTGTTTTATTCCATTTCTGGTTTGCCCTGACTTTTTTGTTCCATTTGCCTTCTGTGTAACCCTGTGCATGTCATTTAATCAAGCAGTGCTTCTGGTTACCCTTGATAAAATGTACTTGCATTTAGTTTTCCTGGTTAACAAATACACAAAATGTTTTATCAATAGCAATGCCATTAAAACCAGGAAAAACAGCTGTGACATGATATGAAAATTTAATGAATGTGGATTACAAGGTATGTATGATCATAAAGGCTGCAACAATACATCATCTTCTTCCCACCTTTAGAAATCTAGATCAGTGTGATTTTATTCTGAAGAGATAAATACAGGATAATACTGAAAATCATCCACACTGTGTAAAAATGTTATTTGTTAGCAAAGATGACATAAACACATTGGACCAAGTTATTTACTTTTCACAGACATTTATATTTCCACCTCACTTCAGTCAAATATTAAAAATCTTGCACTCTAATTAATTAAGTTCTGTTACATTAGAGAAGTTTGGAATTCATTAGGGAACCAAAACTAGGTTGTTGTTTGTCACTCTCACTGTTTGCATTAGCCACTAAACCAATTTACATTAGCAAACGAACCCTTAATTAATCTGTCCAATGTTGTGTCTTTCGGCTTTTCCCGGTTAGGGGTCGCCACAGCGGAACTCCGGTCCGCTAATGATTGGTAGTTGATTTTTACGTGCCGAGTTACCAGCCCTGACGCACAACCTTCAACGAAGGTACGCCCATTCACGCATGTCTCCACGCAGAAGACGCTCTAACTGAGAATCGAACTGGACAGCGTCTTACTGTGAGGCGACAACGCTACCGCAGCACCACCATAATAATAATGCAAAATAAGAGTCTCCAGTTTATTCACCTAGTCACATTATAAAACCCATCTTTGTTTTCAAATAAACTAGAAATAATTTGTTGTTTTTCCTTACAAAATCCAGATGACTCCCTATCTTCTTCTTAGCAAATGATAAAGAGATTGTCAAGTTCTTTGGCATACCACTAATCCCACTAAATAACTTTCCTTCCCAATAAATTACATTTGGTCTTCAGCAATACTTACATAAATCCAGACTAGTTAATTTACTTTGAAGTGTCCTTAACCATCATTCGTAAGCAAACCAAGGCAATCAGATGTATTCTGTCTGTATTCTGTCAAATGCAAAACTTTTTTATAAGACTGATTGCACTTATTTGTGTTCCCTGAATAATGCTTTAATGTATTTAAAACTGTTTCATGGCTGAAACTCTTCACATTATGTAATGGTTTCATCAGATATTTTCATATTTCAGATTAAGAACAGGAACAATTGTTTGATGTAATTTATTTCACAGACACAAACATCAGTAAGGCACCATTTCTTAAAATACAGTTTATGACATTCATTTCTGTAATGTGGCATTCATTTTTTTATCTCTTTTGGGCTGGCTGAACCCAAGTTCTGAGGGCACTTCTAAAATTTGACATGCCACTTCCTTCAACAATTTTAAAACAATATATTTTTAACATGACCTAGAATTCCAGCACTGATATTTTGACTATTTACTTATCAAAATACCTTTGTCATAGCATCAAACTACAGTCAGCCTTATATTACCCTCACTGCATCCATGTGTGAGCTTCTTCTTCTTCTCCTTTTGGCAGCTCTATTAGAGGTCGCCACAGTGGATCACTGGTCCACAGAATGAGTGGCAGTATGGTGCTGAGCTACCAGTCCGGAGCCCAACCTTCCTGAGAAGGCACACGCAGACACTCACACCTAGGGCCAATTTAGAATTTCCAATACACTTGCAGCATATCTTGGGAGTGTGAGAGGGAACTGGAGCACCCAGAGGAAACCCACGTAAACACAGGGAGGGCATGCAGACAACATACAAAAGACCCCAGGTGAGAATCAAACTGGAGAGCCTTCTGTGGGTTTCCTCTGAGTACTCAGGTTTCCTCCCACATTCCGCATTTCTCCCTGGGTCTCCACTGAAAATAGGCTGTATCCTAGTTGGACTTTCCCAATCAACAAATGTTAACTAACTAACTAACTAACTAACTAACTAACTAACTAACTAACTAACTAAAATAACTAACTAAATAACACAGAAGACTTAGTATTATTTGTTAACCAGATATCAACAGGGATTCTGAAAAGATCATAATACCTTTTTTTTTACTTTGGATGACTTTTTTTGTATGAAGAATTAATAAAGGTTCTTAAACTCCATATAGCAGATAAATAATACTTGTTTAGCCTTGATGACACAACCTGGGTCTGGTTCTGCAGTGTGTGTCATGCTGGCATCCGAGTGAGAGAAAAAGGCTGGCCTGATAGAAGGTTTACAGCAAGACCTTCATTGTGTCACTACTAGACAGAGGCACAGTATTCTAGATTTATTCTGTACATTTTTGTACCATTTCATGGGGTGGCAAAAGCCACATCACTATGGCTAGGCTTACAAATGCCCCAGGGCAGATAGCCTAGTACTATACTATGAAACTATGAAACTAAACCTATCTATCATCTAACTATGCATGTATGCGTCTATCAGTCTATTTTTTATCTATATCTGTCTGCCTCTGTTCATTTGTTTATCTCTCTATATGTTTGTTTACTCATCTGCCTGCCTGTCTATTTATTTGTTTATTCAGTTCCTGTCACCTTCACCATCTACCTCTGCTGGTACCCTTTTGACTCATTTGCTCTCAGTATTACCCCATGAAATGAATCCACTTTCATTGACCATGCTTAAAGCCAGAATAGCAGCAGAATCATGGCTAGTGAGGTGCAAAGGGGGGCAGCTGCCCCAGACACAAGTTGTTAAGGGGTGGGATGCGATTGGCAATGCATAAGTGGAGTACTGGGAATGCATTACCAGCATCCAGCGAGGATTGCGATTCAGCACTCTCTTCATTCATTGTGTGGATGTTTAAATGATTGAACGAACACTGTATTGTTGCAGTGAACAAACCTAGAGCGAATGAACAATGACAAAGGAAAGAAAGTTTTGTTTGTTTGTGTGTGTGCTGTTCAACTTTAACTTGTGGTGGTGGGGGCAATAAACTGCACTGCCCAGGGCATCAATTTAAAGTGGCAACTGCTCTGAATAGGAGGTGAGAGCTGAATACTTCAGTCCATCTCAGCTTCTCATTAGTAGCAGGCAAGGATTTCTCCATTTTGCTCCTGCTTCTGAATGATGACTATACTGTGCATCAACACGTGGGCTCCATTAGGACCATCTCGCCCAGAGTGTTGCCTTATAATGTTTTCACACAAGTTCAATGTGTATGCCTAGGGATAGCCTTTGAGATTCCACTGTAGCACATGCATTTGACAGAAAACCCTATTTCCTTCCTCAAGACAGGAGATGTAGCCATCAGATGTTTAGTCCTATTTCTCTTGGCTGACACCTTAGGCATCAGGTCTGCACTTGGACCCTTGTGCCATGCACTCTGCAGTATAACCAGGGCCATAACTTCTATGCAAAAACAATTACATGTCTTATTTAACAGCTGTTCTAAATTATACCGCTAATGTTAAAGTTTTTATTTTTTATTTATTTATCTTGCTATCTAATCTGTCTATTTTTCTATCTATCCATCTATCTATTCATCCATCTATCCATCCATCATTTAAGTGTTTAAATTGACTAGTTGTTGGAAAATTTTCAACCATGATCCAAAATATTGGCAATGAGATGACAGATAATTAATTATAAAGTAAATACACACTGGAATATAAACATGTAAAAGGTAAAATACAAGAAGAAATTGCAAAAGATAAAATGCAAAAAAGCAACAAGCAAACTATACAGTGCAATTTTTTACCATGAAATACAAAGAAGGTAGTAAAAATGAAAAAAAAGCAGCAAGCAATATATATATGCACGTACGCACACACACACACACACACACACACACACACACACACACACACACACACACACACACACACACACACACACACACACACAGAAAATGAAATATCGGTAGCCCAAAGCAAGAAAATAAACAGTGCAATTTACTGCATTTAAAATACACAACTGAATCTCCATTAAAGAGTACATCTGTTGAAATGGTGCAACTTGCAGGAGCAATATTTTGTAATTATGCACTAGCATACTGGTTGCACTTTGGTTGATTGTAGTATAGAACCATAGATCCTTGCCCCTCAGAATTTGTCATACACAAGTGTGTAGAGATATGAAGCTAAATGCCCTCTAAAAACAATCTCAAGGTTATGCTGCTAAACGCTAGGAGTCTAAACCATAAACTGCACTCACTGGAAGCAGTCTTCACCTTGGAAGATGTTGACATTTGTGCAGTCACTGAGACCTGGTTTAAGGCTGCTGAGTGCACCCCAGCTATTCCAGGTGTGATGGCCTGTCTACCCCAGATCAGTAATCAAGGACCCTCAATCCTTACCACTGACACCAGTGATAGACAGCCACTAAAAATATTAATGGATTTACACAGTATTTTCAGATGCAGCTCTCTGCATCAAGCACAATTTCCCCCAAGAACACACAGAAAACACACTCCAGACCTGGGACTGGACTATCTGTCTCTCCAGATCCCAGTCAAGACTCTCTTTGGAGCACTGTGTCCCATTTCCAAGTAGCTGATGCAGCCTCATTTGGGTATTTGATTTTCACACACACACACACACACACACACACACACACACACACACACACACACACACACACACACACACATACACACACACACATATATATATATATATATATATATATATATATATATATATATATATAAGCACACTCCTGGGAAAGACTGGCACAGTTTTACTTAGCTGTACCCCTTCTGCCCAAACTATAAAGTAATCACACTCCCACCAGTCAACCACACTAAATCTCTTGCAAGGATATCCAATTATACTGAGTAAAATCAATGCTAATATAAATGGTAGAGTATAAACAAAGCAAAAAGGTTTTCAGAGTGTTTAAGGTGTGTCTAAAATAAGCACAAGTACTCTCAAGATGTTAAAAGTGTTCTCTAAAAGACCACTCACAATGAAAGGTATAAAATATTTCATAATAAATAATAAAATAGAAAACATGAGAATACTAAATATCTAAGTACAATAAACACCAGAGTTTCAATCATGGGAGAAATAAAAATAACACAGTTGGACAGATTCACACAGATGCAGAAAAACAATACTTACCTAATCTCACTGTATTTCTTGACTGTCTAAAATAACTGCTCCCTAGCTAACTTAATTAATACAGCAAGGCAAGACATGATGCTGAGATGCTGACTTCCACAAGGCTAGGTGATGAGCCTCAAAACTGAGTAAACTGAACTCAACTGTCTGTGATAACTGGCATAGATCTTTTATATCAGGTTCCAAAGAAAACAAAACAAAACAAACTGCTGTGAGAGTAACATCCTCTCCGTACTGGTTATAGAATGACATCACGTTTGATTACCTGATGCTGGTACAATACACACTCAGATCTTTGCAAAGATCTGTTGCAGTATCTGAAGGCTATAGAACAATTTCGAAAAATTCTACTGTTCCCTTCCAGAATTCTTTGTTTAAACATATACATTTAATCAGTTATAATAGCACTGTTGATACATTTTTAACACAAGCATCTGTACAAATCATTGTGATAGTCAAATGACACAAAATTCTTTACAAAACTCCAGCTAGCTATCCTGGCATATGTTACACATGCACTGCCCTACTGTTCCTGGCATAGATGGCAATACCTCACATCATCACATCTCTCTCCTCCTTTGAAGACAAAAGCTAGTTTTTCAAGTGACCCTGGAGAAAAGTTGCTTGAGACAAATGGGCCTGTCTGGGCGCACATTAACCCATACCCTGTCTTGACAGTCCATCTGCATTGGCATTCATCATGCCACTATGGTGCTGTACTGTCATGTCATATGCCTGCATCCCTAGGCTTCACCTTAACAACTTGGCATTTTGTTGGCTGACTCTATGTAGCCATGTTAAGGGATTGTGGTGTCTAACAACCGTGAATTTCCTTCTAAACAGATAAGGTTGAAGTTTCTGCAGTGCCCATACTATGGCTTGACATTCTTTTTCTACAGCTGCATAACATTCATGCCTGGTTTTTAATCTACAGCTGGGATATACAACTGAGTGCTCTTCTCCTTCTGAGGAGACTTGACTGAGCACAGCCCCCACCCCATGGTTTGGAGCATCTACCCGAGCAACAAATTATTTGCTGAAATCTGGACTGGCTAACACAGGGGGTCCTCCCAAAGCCCCTTTAAGCTTTTGGAATGCCTGCTTGCAAGCTGGGGTCCACTCAACCTTATCTGGCCTGTGTTTTCTTGTCAGGTCTGTGAGGGGAGCAGCTGTTGTACTATAACTGGGAATGAACTTTCTATCCCCGCTGTCCCCAAGAATGCGTTCACCTGCTTTTTGGTAACAAGGGAAGGCCACACCTGAATTGCTTCCACTTTGGCAGCTTCTGGCCTAGTCTTACCACTTCCCACTCTATGTCCCAGATAGGAGACCTCAGCCATACCCAGCTTACAATTGCTGGGCTTAATAGCCAACCCTACTCTTTTCAGTTTACCAGAACCTCCCTGACATGCTGAAGGTGGTCTTGCCAGGAATGACTGTAGATGGCAATATCATCCAGGTAAGCAAAATCATAATCTCCTGCTCCTACTAGGATATGTTCTGCCAGCCTCTGGAAGGTTGCTTGAGCATTTTTCATCCTAAAGGGCATCTTCATGAACTTGTATAATCTGAAAGGAGTCACAAAGTTTGACCTTTCTTTAGTGATGAGTCAACGTTATCCACCAGTAGCTCTTGGTCAAATCAGTAGTGGTCAGATATTTAGCCCCACCTAGCTGCTCTAAGGCTTCATCTATCCTAGGCATAGGGTAAGCATTTGACTCTGTGTGACTGTTTAGTTTTCTCTAGTCCACCCAGAATCTGCTGCTATCATCTTACTTTGGTACCAGCACCACCGGGGAGACCCAGGGACTGCTGGACTCCTGGATTACCCCCAGTTACAACATTTCCTGTATCTCCTCCCGCAGAGTTTGTCTGACTCACTCAGGCATCCTATAAGGGGCCTGATTGATAGGCCTTTCGGATCCTGTATCCACATGGTGCTGCACCAGGTGGGTGCACCCAGGTTTCCCAGTAAACATTCCCCCAAGCTCCCACAACACTGCCTGAATTTCTCAAACCTGGGTAGAGGATAGCCACTGAGATATTGCTACCCTTTCCACAGATGTGTCAGTCAGAGCCTCACTGAAGAGATTAGTCACCAGATTCCCTCCCAGACTCCTCATGTCGTCCAGTACAAATACTCAACACCTGGACCCCCCTATCATGGTAAGGCTTCATCATGTTAACATGGTACAATTTGGGCCACTGCCTCCTGCCTAGCAGGTATACCATGTATTTAACATCACTGACCTTCCATACCACTTTGAAGGACCCCTCCTAAGCTGCCTGCAGCTTATAGTTTCTAACAGGAATGAGCACCATAACCTGCTGTCCAACAGCATAATTTTGGGCTCGAGCATTCCTGTCACACCAGACCTTTTTCTGCTGTTGGGCTCCTGACAGGTTCTCCTGGGCTTAGCATATGAGTTCCCTATGCCTTGTCCTGAAGTTTAGGACATATGCCACAACAGACTGCTTGTGGGATTCACACTCACCCTCCCTCTCATCATGAATCAGATCTAAAGGCCCCCTTACCCTATGCCCATACAGAAACTCAAGGGAGGAGAACCTGTAGATTCCTGGGGTATCTCTCTGTATGCAAACAATAAATGGGGCAAATAATTGTCCCACTCTCTCTCTAAACTGGTTTGCAAATGCCCGTAGCATGGTCTTTACTTTAGAGTTTAACCTCTCCACAAGACCATTAGTCTGGGGATGGTAGGGGGTGGTCTTTAGGTGCTTCACCCCACAATGCTTCAACAAATAAGGTAGCAGGTCTGACATGAAATTGGCACCTCTGTCAGTCAGTATTTCTTTTGGGAAACCTACCCTGCTGAAAATCTCTAACAAAGCATTTGCCACTTTCTCTGCCTAGATGGAGGACAGAGCCACTGCCTCAGGGTATCTAATAGCCTGATCTACTACCACAAAGATGTACTTCTTCCCTTTGGAACTTGGGGTACTCAGAGGCCCTACAATATCCATAGCTATCCTCGGAAATGGCTCCCCAATCACAGGCAAAGATTTCAACAGAGCTTTGACTTTTCCACTGCCTTGCCTACCCTTTGGCAGCACTCACAGGTCCTGCAGTATCCTGTTACATCCCTTGCAATCCCAGGTCAATAAAAGTTCTGCATAATATGTCTCTTAGTATGCTTTATTCCCATATGATCTGCAAAAGGAATGTCATGGGCTATGGCTAAAAGTGCCAGATGATAGGCTCTGGGCACTACCAAATGCTGTATTACCTCATCCTCTAGCCCTCTCGCAGGGGTCTGGTCTCTGTACAGTAACCCTTGGTTCCAGTATACAGACTCTCCTTTTCCTTGAGCATCGGGTGCCTCCTTAGCAACCTCCCTCAAGCCTCATAAGCTAGGGTCCAAAAGCTGAGCCTGGCTCAGCTCTACTTTTGTGACCCTTTCCAGCTCCTCTTCTACAGGGAACCTAGTATCTTCTGACAGTGGTGTCTCACTGCCAGCCTGGCTACTATAATGCACCTCTGTCCTTGCAATAACCCTGTCCATGGGAACATCAGTACCTATCAGCAGCTGTGGTTCACTTTCAGGCATGCTGCTATAAAGTAGCTCCCTCCTTGAAATAGCCACATCACCAGCCTCAACTTCTGGTGTGTGGTCTCTCTGGGTCTTTCCCAGGCTACCAGACCTATATGCCTGTCTCCAAGCCTGACTGTGTGTAACTACATGTACACAAGGTACTACATTATCAAAATAATTCCCTATCAAGACATCTGCAGGAATATCCTCAAACACAGCTGCCTGTTTGCTTCCTTTTCCACCCCCCAAGTTAAGGTAAACGTTGGTCAGAGTTATTTGGAATGGGATCCCTCATAAAGCACTGGAGTGGACTGCCCAAGTAAGTATTGGTCCTCTTTAACTGCTGCAAGCTTCCCAATAGTTATGTCAGAGGCTGTGTCTCTCTTTGCAGTGGGCTATTTTCCATCTACTAAGATAGGCTACAAACTTCAGTGATAGTTTGGTACCCCTGTTTTCTCTACAGAACTTGCTGCTTGCATGCTGTTATTCCCACTTGCTGGCTCCCTCACCTTTTGATATCCACCTTGCTTCACTGGACATTTGCATGCTACATAACCCCTCTGGTTACATTTAAAACATCTAACCCCTAATCCTGGCAGTGTACCTGAACTAGTGGCTTCCCCTGTTACTGGTAGAATTTGTTGGGGTGATTTAGGCTGCCCACCATGGGTTCTCTTATATCCATGTGCAGCACTGGGTATCCCCTTCTTGTGCAGTGATGCCCTACTTGCTGAGTAGAGATTCCTTTTCTCCCCAGCTTGTCTGCAGAGTTACACTCCCGGTCCGTCAACAAGATTCTCATGTCCTCAGGCAAAGTATTAAGGGCTTGTTCCCTCACCAAAAGGTCTGCCAGTCTTTCAAAAGTGGTGACCCGACACCAACTCACCTACCTAAGAAAATAAGTGTTTAACTCAGCAATATAATCACATACACTTTCATCTGCCTTGTGTCTATGCTCATGAAACTTTTCTCTGTAAGCTTCAGGTGTTAACTTATAACAGTTGAATAAACATTGTTTCACTCTATCGTAGTTCAAACAATCAGTATTAGACAATTTAGAAACAGCAGTTACAGCTTTACCATGGAGTAAGGGGGTCAGGAACCATACCCAAAGCTCTCGGTCAGCATTATACTGTTTACATACTCTTTCAACTATATGAATAAAACTATCAAAGTCATCCCCTTTGCAAATTGTGGAATAAAATTACTGACCTTTATTGCTTCTGGGGTCTGGTTATTCCGTTCCCCATTACCTCCATGACCCTGATGAAGTATCAACATCTCCCTCTCATGTTGTTGCTACTTCTCCTTTTCATCAGCCTCCAAATGTTTGACCTCCAGGTCATGCTCACACTGCATTTCCTTTTCTTCACCTCTGAATGTTTGGCCTCCAGTTCAAGTGTTTTTAACTCCAGATGGATTATTAAATCCTCAGAGGAAAAGGTGAACTGCCCTGTTTCTGAAGACTGCACATCACTAGCAGCAGACATGTTGTCTTCCTGGTCACTGGTTCATGCTGCAGCTAGTATTAAAGTTGAAATCATTTCCTCTTTGGTTCGGTTAGCATGCACCAGTCTTTTGGCTTCACATACGTTGGCCAACTGATTTTGTGTCAGCCTTACCATAATCCTCTGATGACATCTTTGCCTGCTTTCCCTGACTAAACTAAACTAACAGAAATAAAGAAAACTGTTGTGAAAAAGAAACTCTGAATGTTTACCTTGTGGCTGTTGAGAGTACATACACCTACAATGACAACTGCCCACAGGCTACTGAAGTTCAATTAATATCCCAGTGCTCTGAGAGCAATATGTGATGGCCTCTCTACCTCAGGCCAGTAATCAAGGAACCTCAATCCTCACCACTGACACTGGTGAGAGATGACAACTAAAAATAGGAATGGATTTACACAGTATTTTCAGTTGCAGCTCTCTGCATCAAGTACAGTTCCCCCAAGACCACACAGGCAATATGCTCCAGACCTGGGACTGGAATATCTGTCTCTCCAGATCCCAGACAAGACTTACTTTGGAGCTCTGTTTCTCAGTTTGAAGTAGCTGACACCCAGACCTGGTTATTTGATTTTCACACACACTCCTGGGAAAGGCCAGCACAGATTTACTATCTATATCCCTTCTGCCCAGACTATAAGATAACCACATTGCCAGCAGTCAACCACTCTAAGGCTCTTACAAGGGTATCCAATTATACTGAGTAAAAGCAATGCTAATATAAATGACAGAGTGTAACCAAAGCAGCAAGGTTTTTCAAAGTGGCCAAGGTGTCACTAAAATAAGCACAAGTACTCTCAAGATGATAAAAGTATTCTCTAAAAGGCCAGTCACAATGAAAGGTATAAAAATATTTCATAATAAATAAAATAGAAAACATGATAATACTAAATATCTAAGCACAATAAACACCAGAGTTTCAATCACAGAAGAAATAAAAATAACACAGATTCGCACAGATGCAGAAAAACAATATTTAACTTATCTCACCGTATTTCTTGACTGTCTAAAGAATAACTGTTTCCTATCTAACTCAATTACTACAGCAAGGGAAGATAGGATGCTGAGATTCTTACTTCCACAAGGCAAAGTGATGAGATTCAAAATTGACTGAACTGAACTCAACTGTGTGATAACTGGCATAAATCTTTTATATCAGGTTCCCAAGAAAACAAAACAAAACAAACTGCTGTGAGAGTTCCATCCTCACAGTGCTGGTTATAGAATTACATCACATTTGATTACCTGACTGTGGTACAATACACACCCAGAGCTTTGCTAAGATCTATTGCAGTATCCAAAAGCTATAGAACAATTTTAAAAACTTCTACTGTTCCCTTCCAGAATTATTTGTTTAAACATATGCATTTAATCAGTTATAATAACACTGTTTATACATTTTAACACAAGCATCTGTACAAATCAGTGTGACAGTCGAATGATACAACATTCTTTACAAAACTGCAGCTAGTTATGCTGGCAAATGTTGCACATGCACTGCCCTACTCTCCCTGGCACAGGTGGCACTACCTCACATTATCACACCAGGTTCCATTTTCTTCCACATGTTCAGACCACAAACTGAAGGCATGAGAACTAAAGGAGGTGGTGTATCAATATTCATTAAAGATAAATACACTTCTAGATTGGTTAAAAAGCTCAATTCCCTTGAATTACTTCAGGTGCAATTGACTGTAGGTAAGACTCCTGTTCAGGTCATTGCCAGCGATAGGACCCCCTCCATGAATCAGGACACCAACTCAGCTTACTTGTGTCTACTTGAGTCCATCAAGATATGACCAAACACCCTCATTTTGGGTGACTTTAATTACATATCCATTGACTTGGTAAATTATATGTGTTCTAACTCACTTGCCCAAAGGTCCCTGGACATTGTTAACTTCAATGCCCTGGACTGCTGTTTGACACACCCACAAGGGGCTCAAACATCCTGGATCTGGTGCTCACCAACTTGGGGGAACAGCTGCACAATCCCCAGTGTGTGGCCATCCCTGGTGAGATCTGATCACAAAACAGTCTCACTAGAAGTAACTATAACACAAGATCCATGCCCCCCCCCCCCAGCAACAACTAAACTAAAAAACTTGTCCAGGGCCAATTACAACCTCTTACTTGACAGCATAAATAGCTTCATAGCCTCTCCCCCCACTGACGGAACAGGCACCTGTGCCGAGTTATACAACAATGCTTTATATGACCACCTGTACAACTGTATTGACTCTGCTGTACCTGATAGAACCAAAGCAAGATCTTCAAGGAAAAACAAACTGCCTGGTGGACAACTGACATTAATAGGCTATACAATAGGAGAAAGAAATTGCTATCTAACAGTAGAAAAGAATGTCTTAAAACTGGAAACATTCCCTCCTCAACTTAAACAAGCAAATAAAATTTCTAGTGAAGTCCTCCAGAGCTAACTATGAATCAAATTAGCTTCCCTAACTAAAGACAACCACAAGGCATTCTTGAGTTACATCTGTAACCTCAAAGGTAAGGTCCAGATATGCACTGAACTCATAGTTAATGGTACCAAATATACAGAACCTGTGGATATAGAAAACCTGCTGGGTGACATGTTCAATGAATACTTCACCCTCCTGTCCCAGCCACATATACCCCAAAGCATCCCTAACACCTGTTCTCTACCTAGTATCTCCAAGGAGCAGGTCTTAAATACCCTCTCCAAGGCCAAAAACACAGCCTCTATGGGATCAGACAACATCCTGGGCTGTGTTCTACATGGGTTAAAACAGAAATTAACATTGCCATTGGGCATGCTTTGCAATGACTGTCTAAGCACTGGCTTCATCCCAGCAGAATGGAAAACAGCCTCTGTCATCCCTTTACACAATAGGGGTGCAGCCACAGATCCTGGGAACTATACCCATTAGCTTGACCAGCCTTTTCTGCAAGGCCATGAAATGAATCATCATGGCTCTTATTAACAAAGATATAGGAAATCTCCAAATACTTGACCCCACCCATTTTGGCTTTGTTAGGGGGAGAGCATGCCTGTTAAACTTGGTGTACTTCTTCGTGACAGTCACCAAAGCCCTAGACAAGGGCATATCTGTGCATATGGCCTACCTAGATTTAACAATGCATTTGACACAATCCCCTACTCAGGCATCATTGATAAACTCACCCAGCTGGGTATCAACCCATATATTGACAGGTGGGTTGCAAACTGGCTCACTGATAAAACTCATACTGTAAATATAGGGGACTCCACATCCTCCAACAGACCTGTAACCGGTGGTGTTCCACAGGGATCAGTTATGGGACCTCTGCTGTTTGGAATCTACTTCTCTGAATTACAGGCTAATACTAAAGTATTGTGGCTGACAAAGTTTTCTGATGACTGCAAACTGGGCGGTATCATTGAAATCCCTAGTGATGTCAAGATCCTGCAAGAAGGTCTTATGCAGACTAACGATTGGTACTAATGTCATGGTCTTAAACTTAATGCAAGAAAATGCATTATCATCCACTTTGGAAAGGGTGATGTTCCTGCAAACTACCACATCAATAGCAATACCCTAAGCACACAGTCAGTGGTGAGAGATCTGGGCACACAGGTCAACAGCAACCTTAACTTTGATCACCATGTCTCCACAGTGATAAGAAGGGCATTTTACATTGCTCATCTCATACCTAAGGGCATTGCCTGCAGGAAAAAAGAGGTTATAACCCCCCCCTGTACTCTTCCCTCATCAAGCAAATAATAATTCAGTACATTGCTCCCTTTGGTATGTTCCTTTCCAAACACATGCAGCAACTGGAGAGACCACAAAGGTTCCTTACAAATAAAATTCAGGGTCTTCAAGATTTGTCTTATGCAGACAGACTGAAATTATTGTTACTTTACTCTGTGTTGTACAGACTGCTCAGAGGTGACCTGTGCCTTCCATATAGAGCAATCTCTGACCCAGCATTAATGGAAATGCTGCACATTTGCAAGTCAAATGGCACACGGGTCACTTGTCAAAGCACCTTAACCTGGTACACAGCACCAACAGAACTTGCTGGAGAGACAGATTTGTCTCACAGAGTTTGCCCCACCTTTGGAACAAGCTTCCTATTCATGGTAAACAAAGCCCCTTGTTGGCCCTATTTAAGCAGAATTTGGATGATTGGATGAGTAACTGGAAATTCACCCTGAGGTTTCACCTGTGTCCCTCTTGGACAGGGGCAATAGGTGCTGATTTTAGTGTCTGTTTAACCAGACACCCTTAGGAATACTGGTTGAACTTGGCTAGGCTTGTAAGGGCCCTGGGGCTGTTTGCCTAGTAACATCCTATGATTCTATGAAATATCTACATGGAAATTTGGCTGCACACAATGTCAGGATGCCACGATGGCCTAACATCTCATTAAAATCTCAAATGTGATGCTTTGGGATAACAGATCTGGATCCACTTCAGCAAAATATTCTTCTTGTTATCACTGTTGGGCTTATTGAAACTGGCTGATCACTTAGCCACAACTGCTTACCTGTCTCAGTCCCAAAGTATTAAACTCATAACAAATAAAATAGTGGTTTCCTTCTAGGCAGTTACTTCTGTGTGAAGTGACTGTGTTAACTCCAGACAAACACATTACATGCCACCCGCTCTCTAAAACTGTTTGTTTCATTTTTTTGTTTTAGTTTAGTTCCACTGCAACCAAAGTGTCTTTGCAAGTAAGACCCAGGTGGAAAAATCCTTTGGTACAAGTCTGGGAACAGTCTTTTTTTTAACTGTTACGATTATGTGACTACTGTTGTTGTCTAAGTTTGGATCAGTGGCTTAGACGGATCATAGCAGCTTATGTTAGGCACTAACAGATGAGCTGAACAGATGTAGTCTTAGGAAAAATAAAGGAAATGGCATCATGTCATGTGCAGAGAAGGTTTTAGTGTAAGGCATTTGTATCTGACTGGGCTCCAGTTTTTTTTAAATCAGAAGCTGGAAATGTACAATTAAAAGTAGCACTGACAGAAAGCACACACACACACACACACACACACACACACACACACACACACACACACACACACACACACACACACACACACACACACACACACACACCTGAAATTGTTAGAATCAGAGTTCTTTTTTTCTTGCTTGGACAATGTATACAGAATAACACACAAATATTTTGCATGCCAATAGACCAAAGCTTTGTTTTAATCTTAAAAGCCTGAGGCAGTTTGTTGTGTTTTGCAAAAGATTTAAAATGTTGCCTCTGTACCCTGTCACTCTGCTCCAAGTGAGTCATTATTGGCTGGAGTTTTGATGTAATTTCCTCTGCTGCTTCAAGGACATGTTTCTCCAAATTCATATGTAATCTAGTCTGTTGACTTTAGGGTAAATTGTTACTCATAAAGAGTTAAAAATAGAAGAGAGCAAGACAAAAAAATACATTTATCATAACGTGCTTAGTGTTAAAAGTGTGTTTGGCTATTCATTTCTTGGTTTTATTAACCGTATAGACTAAATGATCTTCCATGTTCCTTTAAGTGTAATGTATCAGGGAGTTATATTTACATTCTCACTGTTTCAGAGTATACAGAAGTAGGCTGAGACTATACTGTTACAGTTGATTTGGTCACCAACTTTCACTCATGGTTTATATTAACTGAACATGATTGAACTAGTTACCTATCATTTCTTGTTTGTTCCACTTACAGACAAGCTCTGGAGAGAGGAGCCCTTGGCTGCCATCATACATTGGGACAGGGGATTTTTTTTCTGTGCCCTCACATGCCAACAGATGATTTGCAGTGGAGTAGTCTAACAGCTAGCTTATTCTGTACCTGCACAGAGGCATGCTCTCCTATAGTCTTTCTAGAAGAAGGCAATTACTTCTGTGGTCGTCACTATAACACAGTACCTAACCTACTTTGTGGAATAGAGACCTAGAGCTCTGACTAGGACCCAGCCTTCTCAGGTTCCATTAATGAATCCAAGCTCTGAAATGTTGTTGGGGGGTAGGGCAGTACTGTATTTGTGCTAGCTCACATGTCCTTGGGGAGATGTTGAGTTTACAGCTAAAGATTTGCAGTAATTGGTGGAAATGAATGACGCTAGTTCAGAGGCATGTTCATATGTAATTCACATTGCAAATTAGGGCAGGGCAGTGGATACGGCATACTAATAAAAGCTCTCTGCATCTACTGGGAGGTTGCCATAATAGCCCAAAGAGAAACGGCTAACAAAACACAAAGGAAAAAAAAAACACTGAAGTGCATTCTGTGCAAAGGAAGCACCAGAGTCCAAAATCTTCAACACCAGAAATGTATTCAAATGAGAGCAGACAAAGAAATTGATCATAAAAAATAGTTGATAGCTGAGCATTTTCATCCTGTCATGCAGGCCTGCATTTTCTTTCTTTTGTTTTTTTTTTTAAGAAATGTTTTATTAACTTAGCATATTTACAATATATAAACAGAAAGGAAGAACTTCAACTTCACATATTGTTATACAATTATAGGAATACATTGAATCATCAAGGTACTCTTATACAATTAACACGTTAAGAATCTTGATATTTCAATAGCAACAGTTTCAAGGTTATCCCAAAAACTAAAGGTCTTACTATGATTTATAGATCTTATTCTGATCACTTCTTTTTTGGTTTTATATAGTAGTTTTGTTAAACTTAAAAAGTCTTTGAATGTAGGAAATAGGTTCACTTTCCAATTTTTGGTAATAACTTTTCTGGTAACTGCCAAGCAGGCATCCCAAAAGAGTTTTTGCTCTTTCACTTTTACAGATACAGGAAGTGGAACATTTATTAGTATTACTGATCTAGTTAAAATTATGTACTTACCTCTTACCAATATATATTTCATTTTTCACAATCCATAAATGTGTGTCCAATCAGCTTTAACATCTTTACTACATCTCCAACAAAATGAAGTAATTTTACTAACCATAGAAATGTTATATGGAATAACAAACATTCTATGTATATATTTCCACATAAAAAGTTTCCAGTATAAACTTGAAGAAGTTTGAAGTACTGGTTTAAGTATCAAAACTTTATTCTTACCATCTATTGAGTCACACAATCCACCACTATCTAAAACGTTCCAGAATTTTGCATCAAAATTATTTTTCTTATTATTGCTTATAATTAACTTATATAGCTTGGACATGCTTCCTTTGTATAACAGCATTAATTTATTCATATAATGCGGAATAATGTTCTGTTCCTCTTTACTCACATTATCCACAAATTCAGTTATTTTCTTACAGATGGATAATATTAACTCATTAGCAGATTCATTCAACTGATATTCTTTCATTAAATATTGCAGGATTTAGCTTTTGCTTTTTCAAAACAATCAGACCATAATGTTAACCCATTATTTTTAGTAAATTAATTTTAATATTGTTTTGAGTTTTCTTAAATCTAGAGGTATGTGCAGTAGAAAAACACAAGCATTTCCATTTTAATACTAATGAAGTTTTAAAAACATATTTCTTAACGGTTTTAAGAAGTGATTTCATATACGCAGAGTCTAAAGATTGAAATTAATTCCCTTCTAAGGTAACTTTTGTTAACCAGATGGAAGGACTAGTACCTATTTCAAATTTATCATCTTTAATAAACTTATGATAATTTAAAATAATCTGCTCCTGGATGGTGTTCTATTGACTAGTGTGGGTTAATTCTATTCAGAGTGCAATAGAGTTAAAACTTGCAGCAGTAGAATAAAGATTCTACATCTGGAAAGCTAATACCACCATACTCCCATAATCTTATATGATTTCTATGAGTAATTTGCAGCTTTTTAGGATACCTAAAGAATGAAGTTAACATTTTTTCCATTTTCTTTTAAAGTTTTTTGTCAGGTGTTAAAACTATTGATAATCTCGGTAATATAATAATTTTAATAAGCACTAATCTATCCTCAAAATAAAAAAAAATAATTCCATTTTTAATAAGAAGTAATGCTTCTTCAATTACTTTTTCAAAATTATTATTAATAATCTTACTCACATTTGGATAGATTTCTGGTCCTAAATATTTTAATTATTTTCCTTCCCAACAGTTTCTAAATTTCAGCAGTGCTACTTCTTGAAACTTTTCAATTTCCTTGTCTAGTTTTTCAATTAAATAATTTAAATCTCCTTCAGTTAGTAAAATGTAATCTGCATAAAGATGTATTTTAGATTGACAATCTCTATTAATTGAGAATCCATCAATTTTTCTTTTCCTTCTTATACTATAGCTAAGGGTTCAATAACTAATGCAAATAATGAAGGGGGCAAGGGAAACCCTTGTTTTGTGCCTTTGTTTAAAGTGAATCCTTGAGAAACATAAGATCCAATTTTAACACATGTTCTGAAGTCTCTGTACAGCTATTTTAAATATTCCAATGAACTGTTCTGGAAATGCAAATACTTCTAAAGTTTTAAACAAGTAGTTCCAATCTATAGAATCAAAAGCTCTCTTAATATCTAAGCTAACTGGGGGCAATTTCTTATTCATTTGTTAACTCTAAGATAGTTACTACCTTTTTATATTATTGTTTGTTAATCTATTGACTATAACTCCTGTTTGATCTTTATTAATTAATTTATCTACTAAATCTCTTAATCTTGTAATGAAAATGGAAGCAAGTATTTTATAGTCTACATTTAATAATAAACTAAGTCTATATGAGGAAACTAACCTATTATCCTTTCCTTGTTTAAGTATAGGTGAGATTGCAGAAAGCTTCCATGAGGGAGGAATTATTTTGTCATCCTGAATTATCCTGAAAACATCACTCAGTAATTTTAAAATATTTAATGAAAGCCGACCATATAATTCCATATTTAAACCATCTTACCCTGGAGCTTTACTATTTTTATCTTTTTTACGCTTCTTTAACTTCTCTCAGGGTAATAGGCTCATTTGTTCGAGATATTTGTTGGTCATTTAGTTTACAGGTAACAGTTTTTTTTAAATAATAGTCAATTTTGTAATAATCAGGATTATAACTTTTATCTTTATTAAGATCTTCATGGATTTTTTTTAAATATTAAGCATTTCCTCTATATCTGAAGTAAGCTTATTAGTTTGAGGATGGTGGATATTATTGATTTGTGCCATTTTGCTTAACATCTTACTTCTATTGTACTTCTAATCTATGTAGACTTTTTTTAAAGTCATCACATAACTATGCCATTTTATTTTTTCTAAAGCTATCTCCACTTTATGTGTTAAAACTGTTTGATATTTTGTCATTAATTTTTTAATGATTTCGGTATTATCTATTTTTGTTTGTTGTTCAGATATTACTTTGTTTATTTCATTTTGTATTTCTAACAACTCTTTATCCAATTATTTCATTTTATTACTAGCCCATCTTTCCATTCTATCTTTAATATGTATTTTTTAAGGAGTCCCATAGTATGACTTTAGTAACCTGACCATTATCATTGAAAGATAAAAAAAATCTCAATTTATTCCTTAAGGTAACACTTAAACTCTTTTAATTTCATGATATATACTGGAATTCTATAAATGATCTGAAATTTCCTTATCTCCATTACTATAATAATACTTGGTGCTTTATTATCAAATAGAAGACAACGAATAGTTTTAAAATAGTTCACTTTATTAAGTAAAGCTACAGAGGCATAAATCCTATCAATTCTAGTCTGCATCCCATGTGCATAAGAATAATGATTGAAGAACAACAACGTATCTGCTGCTTTTACTAGTAAATCAACTAAATTATTATTACTAATCCATCTATTTAGTGCTTTAGCTGATGCCAGTATTTTAGCTTTCTTCTGTTTACTTGTATCTTCTATACTAGATCTGCAGTTAAAATCTCCTGTGAAAATTAAACTATCCTTCCAGTGACTTTGTAGTAAGTTTAAATAATCTTTAGCCACTCTTGCACCCATTGCAACAATCCAGTAAAAAATAGCTAATGTATAGAGTTTGCGATTATATTTAATTATTACAAATGTATACATTCCTTTAGGATAATTAAAGGATTCCCTGACTTTAGACATTACAGTGAATTTTCTCCAAAGTATAGGAGCTCCTCTCCAGTTTTTATTAAAAGAAGCAGATTATAACATTTCATAACCTAAGTTATTTAAATATTGTACATCTTTATCTATCAAGTGAGTCTCTTGCAAGAACATAATGTCTCCTCTATTTAATTTTATATATCTCATTTATGATTTCCTTTTGTTGCCATAATTTAGCCCATTACATTAATAGATAATAGATAAAAAAGACCATACTATGAATTTAAAAAGATTTCTTTTAAATATAAGACACATTTATCCACCATATTAATTTAATTATATATTACACTCTAATGTCACTATCTTGACATTCCAGATTTTTTGAATTCTTCCTTTCTAAACTAAACTAAACTACTAAAATTCAAAAATATCAAAAACAAACACAAATATAACTGTATATAATACTAATAAAACACAACCTACTATGGGTGCCAAAATTTCTAGTCTGCCTATTGAATAGTCAAGCTACTAAACTATTGCTCTATCTAGCAACACCTAAAATGCATCCAAAAACTAGCCAAAAGCTACTGTGACTTACAAATAATTAATATAATATTATATATAGGTTGAATAGTAAGAGACTATTAATTTAGTTATATATTTAGCCATTTGATATTCCCCCATTACTACATACAAGTTTAATAATCCTTTTCTATTAATCATAGACATTAAATAATTTCAAATAGTATACTATATATTCATTTATATAATAATAGTATACATTGCCCATTTTATATTCCTAAATTATTCGCTCAGTCAACATTATTATTATAACTAGATCTCTTAATAAATAAGTAAAACAGATGGGATCTGAAGAAATAAAGACATCTGTAAACGTATAAGTCATAGGTAATCCTATACTAAACTATAATGCACAAGAGAGATCAATGTATATATATATATATATATATATATATATATATATATATATATATATATATATATAATGTCAAAAGACACACACATATTTTATAGCCCAAACACAAAGCTCTGAATTTAGTTTTACTTCATAAAATATGCACATTACTGAGGCTGAAGAGAATGTCTTATTATTTCAATGGAGTCAGAAAAAAAGAAGTGCAGTCTATATTGTATTCAAAAGTTACAAAGTATTCAATTTAAATTCCATTCTCTTTCTCAGATTCAAACATACTGGAAAATCTGCTTTACTTTCCATCAAAATGAATGCACTGATTCTGCAATAAAACACTCCATGTTTCAACATTGACTTATTATTTTAGGTAGTCTTGGTGAATCTAATAACATTCAACATGAAAAAATCTTCAAAGTTCACATGACCAAGCTTCAAATTTCATCCCTTTATTACTTTGAAATATTTTATATGATTTTCTATGTAAGCATATGAGATCTTGTATATTCCTATTTCTACCATATACAGGTATATGCAGTAGACATCTTTCTTTAAAGCAGTTTATTTAAATATATTTTTGTCTTATTTTCCCACTAGTATTCTACCTTGTTCTATATATCTTGTATTTCTACATCCCCATCAAAGATCTATTTAATCATTAGTTCTCTAATAAGTATTGCAACATGTGTACATATTTCTTAATTTACTGATACTGCTCTTTTATTAATCTTACATAGTAGATATTGCATTCCTTGTGTATATGCATATTCATAAGATGTTTATTATTATTAATTCTAATATTACAAGTGATCTTGACTTGATTATATATAAAATAATTCCCACTTATATTATTTGGCTATGTGTGTTCAGCCATTGTTTACTGCTGTTCTGATCTAAGCTTTACATGCTGACATCAGAATCTGGCCACAGCATGTGACAATAACAACTCACAGCACACAGCAACTGCTAACTTCCTCTGTAAGTTTCTCATTCTTCTTAGTTCTTTTAATTGTTCTCATCTGTAACAAACATCTAACTTTACTTCCTTCAGTTAATATGTATCATTAAAGTTAATGCCGTGTCGCATAAGCTGTTAACATGTAAAATGTTAGCAAATTATATCATCAGCCACAGCAGCAGCAGCAGCCCCCTTTTCCCATTTTCTGCATGGGGTTGGGGTATTCTGTTAACTGTCACCATATCTTTCAAGTCAATGCCACATTCCTGCCTTCTTTGGCACACATGCCTGACTGTTGCAGATCTTCTTTCACACAATCCATCCACCTCTTTGTTGGCCATCCTTGTTTCCTCTTACCTTCTTCCTGTCTTTCCCAAATCTTCTTCACCAGATTGTCTTCTGCTTTTTTGTACATGTGTCTGAACCACTGTGATCTGTTCTCTTTGATTTTTTTTGCAATTGGAGTTACTTTAGCTTCTGCTGTTATGTCCTCATTTCTTCATCTGTCCCACAGTGTGCATTCTACCACCCTTATCAGCCACTTCATTTCCATCACTATTAGCTTCCTCATCTGTTCTGCCTTTACTGCTAGGTTTCTGTGCCATACAGTTGTACAGGTTGCACCACTGTTTTGTGCACCTTACTTTTTAACTTTTTTGGCATTATTCTGTCATAGACTACACCTCAGATTCTATGCCAGTTAGGTGCAGCCCCTCTGATTCTAGCTTTGAACAATTCATTCAGACTTTCCTTCTCCTCAACTAAACCTCCCAGATGCTTGAGGGTATTTACCTGTTCCACTATCTTCCATTCTGTCTCAATTCTCAGCATCTTCTGATTTCCCCAATTTGCTGCCATTACCACTGGCTTATCTGTGCTTAGGTGCATCCCGCATGCCTTCAGTTTTTAATTCCATTCCCCAATCCTTTGCTGAAGTTCTTTCTCAGAGTCTGCCTGCAATGTCACATTGTCTGTATACAGCAACTTTTTTGAAATGTGCCCTCTGACCTGTTTGCAAATGTAGTCCATCACCAGTATGAACAAAGGGCTCAGAGCTGAACCTGCTATACACCCACTCTCACTGGGAACCCCTCTGTGAGATCAAACACTGTTCATGCTTGAGTCATTGGGTCCTTCTAAGTAGCCTGCACTAATTCTACCAGTGTTTCTGGGACTTCAAATCACCATTGTACTGCCCAAATCAGCTTTCTTGGGGCCTTGTCATATGCTTTCTCCCAGTCTATGAATGCACAGTTAGACTCTTTTCTCATCTCTAGCTTCTTCTCAACTATCTGTCTCACTGCAAACATTGGGTCAGTTGTGGTGCATTTTGATCTGAATCTGACCTGCTCATTTTCTATCTTACATTCTACTACTCTGTATATCTGTTTATCAATTACCCTCTCCAGAACCTTCATGCATTGTGACAGGAGTTTGATGCCTCTGTACTGCCTACAGTTGTGGATTTCCCCCTTTGTTCTTGTGCACTGGCATGGGTACGCTTATTATCCATTCATCTGGAAAGGCCTTTCTCTCCACACTGCTATGAGTACCCTCAGGAGTCATTTTTCTCCTATCTCACCCAGTATCTTTATCATATCTGCCAGTGACCTCAACTAAGCCTGCTGCTTTCCTTGACTTAATTTTCCTTAGTGCTATTCTTACTTTTTCTAGGGTGGGCTCCTCTTCTTGTCTCATTGTAGGCTGTTTCTGGAGCACTACAGTTTCTGTGGGGCTTTCATCATTCAGAAGCTGCTGAAAATACTCCTTCCATCTGCCTTTGATATCCTTTAGATTGGTGAGCAGGTTGTCTTTATCTTTATGTCTTTGCCGTGCAACCTGATATAGTTTCTTTGTGCCACCTACTGAGTCACTTTCCAGAAGTTGGTAGAATGCCTCTATTCTTTGCTATTGCGACTCCTTTCTTAGCTTCTTTATTGTAAATTTCTCACATATATACTTGAGAAAAGAAAATTCTAGCATTCTGAAGAGATGGAATATTCTGTTTTGAAAGGAATGCGTTACACAGGACAAAGAAAACAAAATCACCAGCACATTTAACACTTCCAATTAGCATATTACTTAGATCTGACATTCAGCTAACTCAACAATGCACATACTAAGTCATGTTGAATAAATAAAATAAAATGTTTAACGCATATAGCTTTAAAGTTACCAATTCTATTACTTATAATGTAATCTCATTTTCTTGCAAAATGTATTTGTTTAACTTTTAAAAGCACACTTACATGTTTAATTAAATGAAATATATTGTCTTTCATTGTAAATATAATAAAACAGTAAAACTAACCCTTTATGTTCCTCATTATTAAAAATGTTTTAGCTTAAAATGTAAATACATAATTACATATAGGCTCATAGGTTCATAGGTGTGTACTAGGCTAATGGCCCCTGGAGCCTTTACAAGCCTAGTCCATAGAAGTGCCCTGGCATCATGCCACCCAGCGTTAGTTCCCAGTGCCTCTATTAAGTAGCGCCACTGGAGGGATCCCCAGGGTGAACTTTCTTTTTCCCATCCACTCATTAAGATTTCTTTTGAAGAGGGCCAGTGAGGTGCTCTGCTTGACATGTATGGAAAGTCTATTCCAGAGCATAGGCAGTCTCTGGTTTATGAATCTGTCCCTCCAGCATGTTCTGCTGATTGTGGTAATGAGGTTGAGGTCTCTCGACCATGTGGTGCAGAGGGATTGGGATTTCTTTAGATGTAGCATTTCTAACAGAGCTGGGGCAGACATGGCTTTGTAAGTCAAGCAGAGATTGCCTCTTAGTAGATGAGATTTTTGAGTCTGTCCATGTAGGACATGTGTTTAAGGCCTAGGATCCTCTTCATGAGGTACTTTTGTGGCCTTTCCAGCTGTTATGTTTTAAGGCTTAAAGTCCAGTACAAACCTTTTAATAAAAAAGGCAAAAGTATTGTTTTAGAAAATAATAGTCCAGCAGTTAGTGAATATGAGTCATTTGTTTTAGGCTTTTAAGGTTTTAGAGCAGTTTTCCAAGAATTCAACTCATTATTTTTATTCAGAGATACACTGTTCCACTCCAGTTCTTCAGTATTAAGGGTTTTGTTGCAGTTAACAAAGGTGGATGCCTCGTCCAGCATGTTAAATATTTTGGTTTCATTTTCTGATCGACAGAAAGTCTGAAAACATAATGTCTGTCATTATTTAGTGTCTTCAGTTCTTAGTAATTTGTTTGAAAAAATCAGACCTGATAAGGGACAGGCAAAATATACGAGAGAGAAATCTGGACATTCTGTGAAAAACTGGATAGTTGAGAGGCATGGGAAGTAGATACAGGCAGCTATAAAAAGGAAATGATGCAAGTTTGTTTGGTTCTGGTGAAGTCCCGTGTATCATAGGCATGATAGCTCGTATCTAGCAACTATTTTATGATCAATTTCTTTGTCTGCTTTCATTTAAATAAATTTATTGTGTTGAAGATATTGGGCTCCAGTGCTACTTCTGTACAGAATGCACTTTAATGATTTTTAGGGTGGCATAATAGGGTGACCTGAACTCCACGTCATCTAACTTATGGGTTTCCTCATTTTGGCCTTAGTCTGACAGGCTAAATTGAACAGGTATCAGGAAAAGTGGAATGAATGATCAAAGAAGGGTTCTGGGACACACCTGAATGCAGTTAGCTGTGATGGTAAGAGCACATTGCCACAGAAGTAGAACCCCCCCCCCCCAGTGAAAGGTGGCCATTATCTCTCAGTTTCTCCCTTTCTCAAAAAAGTCTTTTGATACCTTTGCCACTGCTTGAAAGTAGGTCAATGATTATTATGTCAGATGATACCTTGCTTCCTGCTATCAGGTCAGCCTTGTCTCTCCATCTTTGTGTGTACCTTAACCACCACACTGTTTTACACTACAAAATGAGTTGTGGTTTTATGACATAAGTAAGCCTTGGGCAGACAGATTTGTGAGAGACATTTCTAAGGCTGTAGAGTTGTTGGCAGTTCTTTGAAGAGAGACATAATAAAAATATTAAAGACTATTGTCCACATAGTCTCCAAACTAGCTTGTTGTGGTGACATCCATCCAAACCCTGGACCATCTTTCCCAACCACCCCATTAACTTACTTCATCTCCCAAGAAAATCTACCAACCTACTCTTATTTAACATTAATATTAGAAGCATCTCCAATAAAATTCACAACCTGCATGCCTGCCTATCACTATACACCTATAGCTGTTATAACAGAAAAATGACTTAAACTCCACATCACAGATAATGAAATTATCCCACCAGGATATAGCATTCTAAGAAAATATAGAATTAACAATAAAGGTGGAGGTATTGCTATATTATATAAAAATCACCTCAAGGTAGAGACTTTAAATATAATACATCCTAATCTAGACAAAGCAGAAACAGTCTTAGTCCAACTAAAACTCAATCCAAACAAGCTAATAAATATAATTGGCTAATATATACCACCTGGAAACAATATAGCCATTCTCGAGAACCTACTCCAGTGGTCCTCCATCACACTCCAACCTGAAACTTTCATCCTGGGAGACTTTAACATTGACTGGCTAACATACAACTGTCATGCTCCCACAAATCATAATAACCTTCATTGTTTTACACAAACTATCCAATCTCCAACCAGATTAGACAAATCAACTAATAGGAAATCAGTCCTTGACTGGATACTAACAAAGAGACCGGTCCACCCCTCTCATACAGGTTGCCTACCTGATGATCTAAGTGACCATCTAACAACCTTCCTGCTTAGACAACATTTCCACCACAACAAAGTAACTTTCTACCAAATAATTACAAATAAGAAGAATCTTAACCCCAACTACCTCATCACTGACCTAAAACACTGTAAGTGGACAACATTAAAATATATTGACTTAAGCAAAACCGTCAATTTATTTAATTCCACCTTTCTAAACATCCCGAATCTTCCTGACCCACCCAGAACCATCAGAATCAAAGTCAACAGTGCTCCTTGGCTAAGTAAGGAAAATAGAGGCCTCCTCAAAACTAGGGACAAAGCCTGGCACCACTGGTACAAAACCAGATCCCAAGCCACTAAACAAACTTACCTGGAGCTCAGGAATAAAGCTAAAAAACTGGTAAAACTTGACAAAGCTAGCTAATCCCATTATCTAGAAATAATGCATCAGCATAATCCTCAAAAGTTCTGGGCAGACATAAACAAAATTCTCTCACCATGTAAAAGTAGTACCCTCACCCCTACCACCAAAAACACATCAGAAACCATAGCCACACAATTTAACAAATTCTTCACTGACACAATTCTAGTCCTATCTAACCAAGAAAACATCTCTAACAACCTTCCCCCTACAGAAGCCTATATATCACCTCGCAATAGCAACTTATTCCACTTCCAGTCTATCTCTACTGACAGGATTAAAAAATACCTTAAAGAGATTCCAAGATGGCTGCCGACTAGTCTAGTCCTTACTCTCTGAGCTCCTCACAGCTATTTAACTTTTGGTTTTTTTTACAACTATACATCAACCTTTTTCCTCAAATTTTTATACCAAAAGATTTTATAAATCTTTTTCTACGCATTTGGATTATTTTTTCTTCTGGAATTATTATCCTGGGATTTATTTTACCTCAGAACATTCTTGGTCTCTCTGCTGCTGGGACTCCTACTGCTCCAGTCTGTTCCTGGTTCCTGGTATCCTGTTAACTGCATTCCATTTCTGGGCATGGCTACAAAATCTGACTCCATGGAGACTCAGCCTACAAAGGCCAAATATACTTCAATGCTCTCTCCTGAAAAAGATTCAGGTTCAAAAGACTGAAATCATCTAGACAACCTACAGAAACTATTAATGTAAGTAATAAAGATTTAAATGGCTCAAATTTCCTTTTAGAAGAACTAAAATAGCATTAAAACCAATCCAAAGTGCTATACAAAACTTTTCAGAACAGTTTACAGACTTTAGTAAATCTTTAAAGCAAATAAACGATAGTATTGTTACTATTGAAAATAAAATCTTAGCTTTGGAGGTTAAAACAGACTTATTGGAAAGTGACTTTAAATCTAGAGATAAAACTGTTTCAGATTTACAAGCTAAAATATTGGATCTGGAAGCCAGGAGTCGAAGAAATAACATCATTATTCGTGGTTTACCCGAATCTTATGACAATAAAAACTTGTTATCTGTGACTAAAAATATCTTTGAAACACTGTTAAATTGTGAAGTTTCTTCAAAATCTATAATTGTAGAGAGCACACAGAGCACTGCATAAAGCAAGATTCTTCCACACCAAGGTTAATTTATACTAAGTTACTAAACTTTCAAGACACTTTCCAGATCCTAGAAACTGCTAAAACAAAGAAACAATTCATATGGAAGTCTCACAAACTATCATTTTCCCAAGATCTTCCTGCACAGATCAAATTAAATAGACAAAAACTAGCCCCCTATTGTGCTGACTTGATAAAAAGAGGGATTAGATTTCGAATGGCATATCCTAATACCTTGTCTTTCACAGCTAATGACAAAAGATTTGTATGTTCAGATCCTAAAGATGCAAAAGACATTTTTCTTAAAACATTTAAAAAGCTTCCTGACACTGTATCTTAATATTCTACTGTTAAAGAACTACAATAAGGTTTGATCTTTTCTTTTCTTTTCTTTAATATGACAGTATTTGTGTTACATGATTTGTAATTCTGGTGTGACATAATTATATTACCTTAAGAACTTGTCATGTAATTTACACATAATGGATTTGGTGTGACAGTGTGCAGTGACAGGATATATGCTTGTTAGATTTGTGTGGATTAATAGAAGCATTTAAATTCCTGTATTTACTTTTTTCTCTTTCTCTCACATATGCTTGCTGTGTAAGTAGATAATATGTTAATTTTACTACAAGCTTTGGAGTTACAGCCTTCTGTGTAAGCTAAATGATTTTTGGAGGGAAAAAACATTCCATCTCAACATTCTAGCAAGAAAATCTTCCCCTCAGAGTTCCAGCTGATGCTCTGCATGAACATGCACACTACAGTCTCTCTGAGATGGATGGTGATGTCATCATTTGTGAGGAAAGAAGGACAGTTTCAAATACACAAGTCTGCTTGTTTTCAACAAGTATTCAATAGCACTAACTTTTTAATAGATATGGCTATTATTTAAAGTGTTTTCTCTTCATAAATGAAGGTTGCTTTTTAAATTTAAACAGATTCATGTCACATAATATATTCAGTGACTTTTAGTGTGTCTGCATGACTTCAAAGCAAGCTGCTACTTTCATAAAGCAGAGTGAAAATGTTTCTGGAAACAAATGAACAGGTTAGTTTTATATATTAAAATTCTAAAGGATGTGTAAAGAAATGAACATATTTTCCTATTCAGAATATTTTTTCATACAATATTTTATATTATACTGAACTGTTTAATTTGACAAATGTTACAAAGTATACCTGTTCATATGAAAGTTTCATGTTCTTTCTATTCTCTGCTTTCTCTCTTCTCAGAGGCTGGATGTGATATTTATGATTAGTAGTTTATGTTTAAGAAAGCCTTTACTTATTTGAAAGGTTTGAAATAACTATCTTTAATATGATTAGCTGAATCTACATGTATATATTTAAGCCCTTAGATTTACTGCATTTAGCTTGCTTGTTTCTGTTTTAATTAGATTTTCAAAATGTTTACTTTAAAAGCCTTGTCTTTTCATGCTGTTTTGCTATGTTACATCTATAGCTTAGAAGAATAGTATGGCTATATAACCTAACAGAGTCATTAGTAAAATATTCAAAAGTAGATTTAAAATTATATGTATGCACATTGTTGTACAATCAGTCCAATATATATGATGCTGTTTAAGTTACTATTTAATAATATAATTATACTTTATTCATGTATATTAACTAGTGTTAAAACCTTACAGCTTATAATATTTCATTTTGAATAGTTCCTGTACTATTATTATCTAGTTAATAGATGCATCTCCAGACTGAATTGTTTTTCATTTTGAGATATGGTTGCTTGGTAGTTGTTTTTGCTTTATTTGAACTATAACTAAATACTCATTCTACAGGTATTAGTGCTTTTATCATACTAATGGTCATGGTGATTAATGAAATTATCACTAAAGTACTAAAGAAGGTTCAGTAGATAGTGCATGACTATTATCTTTAGTTCAGTAATGCTATGCTTATTTACTTATATTATAATGTTACCAGTTGGTTTTGTTATACTTATATATGTTATCTTACATATCTTTCAGTTTTAATTGTATTACTTCTTATGATAGAGTGTTCTAGTTAAGCAGAGTGTGATTTATTTATTATTTACTTGTTTCTCTTTCTCTTGAAATACTTGAGGAAATACATTTAATCACTATAAATTTCAATTTAAGGATAGGAGCTTTAGATTAGTATTAGAAGTAGGGATTAAGCATGTTGGACGCCTTGAAATTAGTTAATTTTGTATATATTTTAGTAGTATTACTCGGACTTTATGTTATGTTAGGCTTCCTTTGAGTAATTTGTATTCTAACTTGAGGTTATTATTATCTATAATTACAATGTTTTTTCATGTTCTTCTGCTCTTCCTTTATTACAGGGGATTGGTGGGTAGGCACTGGGGTTAGGATAAAGGTTATTATTATACATTTCATGGTTCTTAAAAAACTTTTTCTTTTCTTTCAACAAATATTATTTGATGACTTACTTGAATACTTAAAGACTGTTTTTCTTTTATTTTTTTCTTCTTCTTTTTAATGTTGTGTTGGATTTGCACCTTGAGTTCACTTTTATAGCATCAATAATGATTATACTTGTAGAATATGCCTGTTGACATAATTTTAGATTCTTGGAATGTTAGAGGCATTCAAGATAAAGCGAAAAAGTCACTATTATTTCATATGATCTTTAAATCACAGGCTAACATTTGCTTTATTCAAGAGACCCATATTTCACGTATTGATTGGAATAAAGAGTTAAAAATGGATCAAAAGATTATAGCTTCAGGTGACTCATCTAACTCCAGAGGTGTAGCTCTACTCACTCAACAATAATTCACTGGGAATCTTCTTGAGGAGAAATTTGATGATGCGGGTAGCTGGTGCGTATATACTGCTTCTATTGCTGATTTGGACAAACCCTTATTCATTTTAAATCTATATGGCCCATGTAATTCACAACATTTGTTCATTTTAAAATTTACAATATTCTTGCATCCTATAAGGATCATCATATTATAGTGGGTGGTGACTGGAATGCAGTTATAAACCCTGTAATTGATTGTTCCACTCCACTGTCACCTATAATCTTCAATCTACTCTGGCTATAAATGATTTGATGACAGAATATAATTTAATAGATCCCTCCACACTGTTAAAAATATAAACAAGAATGATATATATACTTATTATTCTAAGTGCTATCATTCGTGGTCCAGATTAGACTTCTTTCTAATTTCAGATTATATTTCAAAATATATTGTGGACTTTACTACAGAACCCAGATTCTTTTCGGATCACTCAAGAATTTCACTAAAATTGAACATAAAACCCAATATCAAAAATAAAACTATGTTTAATAAGTGGACCTTAAATAATAACTTATTGTCAAATGAAGATATTTGCAAACAAGCTTCAGAAATCCTAAATGAAGTGGTGAATAGTCTTGAATCATCAGACATTCCTTATGACATACAATGGGCTGCATGTAAAGCAAGATTAAGAGGTTTATTTATTAGTAAAGCTGCTTTTTTCAAAAAAAATACTTTAAGAAAGAGGAATTCTTAAAATCAAGAATTTCTTCGTTGGAAAATCATCTTAGTCTGAACTATGATGCTACTTTAGAAAAACAAATTTTTGATTGTCAGAAAGATTTAATTCTGCTTCACCAAAATAACCTCTCCTTAGCTGAACAAAAGCTACTTGCTTCATATTCAGAATGGGCCCAGGTTCCATCTAAATTGTTAGCGAGAATTATTAAAGTTTACTTCAGAAATCCAAATATTACATCTTTATCTTATAATAACAGATTATATAATACTGATAAAGAGATTATTCAACTTTTCACCTCTCTTTACACTGAGTTATATTCAGGTTCTTCTAATTCTGTTAAAGATAATCACTCAAAACTCTTTTTAGACTCTTGGCAGTTCCCTAAACTTAATGATAATCAGCAAAAACTACTTTCTACCCCTATATCGGTACAAGAAATCTCGGATTCAATAGATAATCTTAAATTGGGTAAATCTCCGGGACCTGATGGTTTTACTCCAGAATTTTTCAAAACTTTCAAATTAGTAGTTCTTCCCTTTCTATTTAAAGTTTACAATCATATAAGAGTTAATGATATCTCTGATATTCATTGGAACACATCCAAAACCATTCTAATTCTAAAAAATAATAAAGATAAATCTGACCCAGTAAATTATAGACCCATTTCTTTAATTAACGTGGATATTAAGATTCTGTCATCTATTCTGGCTAACAGATTGAAACAGATTTTACCCTCAATTATCTCGTCAGATCAATCAGGTTTTATGTCTCAGAGACATGCTTGGGATAATACTCTATCTTTAGAGACTATACTTCATCTCATTAAGAAAAATCCAAACCCTATATATGCTTTGATTATAGATGCATCAAATGCCTTTGACAGAGTATGTTGGAACTTTCTATTTCAAACTATGTTATGTTTTAATATTCCCTTATTCTTTATAAATTTTTAAAAGTTTTATACAAGAATATGTTTACTAGACTATACATTAATGGTCAATTTTCTGCTCCGATAAAGATCACTAAAGGAACAAGACAGGGTTGTCCATTGTCCCCTTTTCTTTTCAACATTTACTTAGAACCTTTGCTATTGTTTATTACTCAAAATACTTTTCATAACATCCCTAGAATTCTTAATACTAATATTCATTTCTCTGCTTTTATGGATGATTTAGTAATCTACATTCAAACTCCATTATCTGATTACAGAAAAATAATGAATTCTATTGATTATTTTTCTTTGGTTTCCAACTATCTTTTAAATTCTACAAAACTCATATTTTTCCCTTAAATCATTTAGCACACAAATCTTTTTTGTTTCCAGACGATCATTTTCAGTTTACTTATAATATAAAATATTTAGGAATCAATTTAGAACACAATAATAAATCTTCCTTTCAAAATAATATTAATAAATTATGGAACTCTATATTGTCTGATATGGACAGATGGAAGCATCTAAACCTTTCATTTCTTTCAAGGGTGGCCATTATTAAAATGAATATTCTGCCTAAATTTCTTTACCAATTCTCATCATCTGATCAGACAATTTCAAAAATTTTTTTTGAGTCTGTAAATAAAGCTTTGGCAAAATTCATATGGTTCCCTAAATCTGTTAGAATTTCCTATTCTAGATTGGCATTTTCGAAGGACAAGGGAGGTTTGGGTTTACCTAATCTTTATCTCTATTATTTGATTGTCTCATCCAATAAACTTCTTACTATCTCTAAATTCAATAACACTTCTTATCCAAATCACTCTTTATGGATAAAATTATGGTATAATTATGTCATTTCTAATAATTTAAATCCTGAAGCTATTCCCTTTATCTCTCTGGATAGTTTATTTATTAAAATATATCTACAGTATTTAAACAAAAGATTAGAGATTTCCAAACCTTACTCAAAATGTGTAAACTAGAAAAGATCTCGCACCATGTTCAGCCAATTCATCTAAACCCAAATATATTATTGGACAATAAACTTTTGAACTTAACAAACTATCCTTTAATTAAAAATCTAAAAGTAGGAGATGTTTTGAAATATCTTGACTTGCCTTTATCTGACTGGCGTAAGTTATTGAAAGTAAACTGGAATTACTCACCAATTCTTACACAACTAAGAGCAATAATTAAAAACAAATTTGTATCTCTGGTCCCCATAGACTCACAATTGAAAAACCTTAACACGATTATCAAAATACTTTCATCATCTGATAAAATGCTCTCAAACTCATATAAATTAATTAATTCTTTAATGATGGACCACAACTGTCTTTTATCTAATGTTTGGTTGAATTATAATTCCCAATTGTCAGAATCTCAGAAAGTCCTGGCTATTAGACACACTAAGGAATTTATCCCTTTTAAAAATTAGCATACACACAATTAATGATTAATAATGATGCCTACTTTACCCCAATCAAATTAAACAAATTTAACCCAAATAAGTCCCCTTCGTGTTCATGCTGTTCTCATCCCCAAGCAGACCTCCTTCATATTCTATGGTATTGTCATTTTTCTCACAGATTGTGGACATCTTTGAAAGTCAGACTGCAGAAAATGGTATATCAAAATCCACGTTGACGGGAATTTGCTATTCTACATATTCCATTGATTCATCTTTCAAAAGTTGATATTCATGTTATCATTTTTATTTGCTCATTACTAAAACTTTATATAATACAAAATTGGATTGATCGCTCTAAATTAAAATGGGTTACTTTCCAGAAAATGGCTTTTAAATTTATTGATGCTCAAAGATACTTAGGTGGAAGTCCAAAAAAAAAGCTATTAGAAAGGTTGTGTTAGAAAAGGTTCTAAACATATTAAATAGTTAATGTTAAATATTTTTTTTTTTTTCTCTCAGGTTGCCTAACTTGTATATAGTGTACATATGGTGTATGTTTTATTTCTAAATAACTTATCAAAATCTCATGAAGGTTGTTATCACTAGATGAATTGTTATATGTTCATTTATGCCTTCTTGTTATGTATAATCTTTTAATTGTCTTGCTATTCATATAATTAATAAAAAATTTTTTGAGAAAAAAAAAATACCTTAAAAAACTCAAACCAACCACACTAGTATCTGACAACTTAGCAGCAGAATTCCTAGAAATAGCAGCCGACGTCATTGCCTACCCTATATCCATTCTCATTAACAGATCCTTGTACGAAGTCCTTGTCCCTGAAATATGGAAAATATCACACATAATCCCTCTTCATAAAGGAGGGAACTACACAGAACTGTCAAATTTTCACCAAATAGCTATTCTATCCACTATAGCCAAAATCCTGGAAAGATGTATACACACCCAAATTATGGACTACTTGCATACACATAAACTCCTATCAGTTACTCAACATGGCTTTCGCCCCATCACAGTACCACCACAGCTCTTATGTCCTTCACCAACACAATTAACAACCACAGAAATAATGGCAGCTTTGTGTCAGCCTCCTTCCTCAACCTGTCAAAAGCCTTTGACATGGTTAGACACAGTATACTCATCAAAACTCTCCAATATAGGCCTTAGTGACTCCTACTTAGCCTGGTTCCAAAGCTACCTAACTGGCTGCTAACAAGCAGTGCTGTGGCAGCACAAACTCTCTCCACTGCTCCCAGTCACTCACAGCATGCCACAAGGCTCCATTCTAGGTCCATTACTTTTCTCTCTGTATACTAACAACCTCCACTCTTCTGTTCCTCATGCATCTGTCATACAATATGCAGATGATTCCACTCTAATCTGTTCAGCCTCTTCCTTACAAGAACTACAATCACTTACTCAACTATCCTTTCTAGCAGTTGAAAAATTCCTAACATCCATCTTATTTTGAATCCTAACAAAACAAAACTGCTTCTTTTCAAACCAACCAGATCCACCCCCTTAGACCCCACCTTTGATATAACATCCACTAACAATACTATTGTTTCCCCTATAGCTCACATTAAACTTCTCAGCACTGAGATTGACAATAACTTGAGATTTGATATTCACATTGCCCACAGTATTAAGAAAGTACATAAGAAAATGGGAACCCTCTATAGGAACAGACAGTATCTTACCAATCATAAGCCACCATATCTTGTACTCACCTCTTTTCCACCCTACTATACTCCTCCCCGATCCTGATCAATCTTAGAAAGACTGATTTTACAAAACTAGAATCTTGCTATAACAACATTGCCAGGTTCGGCACTGACTTCCCATAAAGAACACACCACTGTCTGACATTAAAGCAGCTTAACTGGTTAGAATTTCCTCAACTCTTTGCAATGCAACCAACTTACGCTAGCTCATAAAATTCTGCATTACCCCGAAAAAAAACCCTTCCCTACAAACCTTACTGCAACCATACTCACGTAACAGGACTCTGCGCACAAACAATAAATTCCCTCTTGAAGTAACTAAATCCCTCAGCACAGCAGGCAAATCACTCTTCTCTAACTACATATCCAAACTATGGGACTCCTTATCTAAACACATATCTTTTATCTTACCATTAATACAGTTTAAAAAGACACTAAGCACTCAGTTTACTTCTAATTGGCTCTGTTCCTGTACTGATTCAGGCTAGCTTCAATCTTCAGTTCTACCATACTCTGTACAGAACTCTTAACAGCTCTCTGTTTGTTGTATCTAGGGATATATCCTAGGACTATTACATAACCAGACTAGTCAAATTTGCATTATGTTTTATTTTTTGTATGTTTCTACTTATTATGTTTTCTCACTCTGTTAATGTCAACTTATTTTTCTATATTGTGTCTATCATAACTGTTTTGTATATTATGTACTGCATTCATTTGTATTGTTGTTCATTTGTGGAGCTTTTCTCATCGGGCCTCTACTGAAAAAGGACATGTGTCCAGTGGACTTTCCCGGTTAACAAATGTAATGTGATGTGGCAGAAGATAATGCAGAAGTTAAAACGTATGTAGCAGTAACAGCAAATAAAAAGAGGAAAGCAGCAACAAACTGAATAGATCTGAATTTAAAAAAATATTGTATATTTGCAGCCATAAAATCTTATTTAGGTCAATGGTTTTGAGTCTTATGTTCATAATTCCAAATGGAAGAGACATACAGCAGTTTTCATAGAGTTGTCAGTATTCTTCTGAAGTGTTTGTTAAATAGAATTACAAAGCCAGGATGGTCAGGATTAACTGCCAAAGTAATAGATTTATTAAAATGTCTGTAAACCAGAGGGATGTTGTGTGAGAATTATTTATTTTATTTTATACTGTGTTGACCAGGTTAGTTCCACTAAGGCAATAACATCTTTTCTAGGGAGACCTGGGATGGTATCTGTACTGACTAGGGAAGTTTGGCCAGGGCACTGGAGAACTTGTCTTCCTCTTTGGAGCTGCAAGAAGGCACCCCAGGCCTCCTACAGCAGCAAAGAAGAGGCCTAAGGGAAGCAGCAGCATAGAGGAAGAGAGAAAAGCTAAGGAGAGTTTAGAGGTGGAAAGTGAGAATTTGGAAAAAAATGTTCGATATGGAGTTTTAGAATAAACAAAGATTCCTGTGTGGTTGATGCCACAAATGAGCAGCATTTAGCTGTTTCCACAGAAATATATAAAACTGGTCTGAATGGTGGACTGAATTTAAAAATAGTGCAAAAAGTGTTTTTTTTTTTCAATGGAAGGATGATGTAAGAAAGGAAGAGAATATTCACCTCTCTAAACTCCCAACGCATAGTAAACAAAGTCCCAAACCTTCATGCTTGGCTTACACATAATAAACCTGATATCCTATCTATCTCTGAAACTTGGCTAAAACCCCACATAAAAGACCATGAAATAACACCACCTAACTACTCAATCATCAGAAAAGATAGATCCCACAAAAAAGGGGGTGGAGTAGCTCTACTATACTCATCCTCCTTGTCAGTCACCCCTTATAACAAGTCCATCCCCAATTTCAATAATGCCGAACTACTCCTATCACTACTTCAAGTCAATAAATACAAGCACATATGTATAGCCTCCCTCTACATCCCCCCTGGAGATAATATTACCACACTCGAGAATATCCTATTCTGGCTCTCCACCAACATTAGCAATGAAATCATAATTTTGGGTGACACAAATATCAATTGGTCCTCCATTCAGTCTTCCACAAACCCACTTAATATCAACCTTTATAACTTCTCACAGCTAATTAACAACATAACCCGCCCCTCAAAAACTCTTTCCAATGGTAGCATTCTAGACTGGATTTTAGTCTCTCACCCCCATTATTTCTCTGATAGTGGTACACTTCCAGACTCCCTTAGTGATCACCTACCCATCTTCACATATCACCCCCATTATTTCTCTGATAGTGGTACACTTCCAGACTCCCTTAGTGATCACCTACCCATCTTCACATATCGACTCCCTGCGCCTTTACAGAGAACACATAATTATATTACTACTCTGTTAGAAAAATATGTATTAATGTGTGTATTAGTAATATGCTTAGTGCATTCAGAGCCTAAAAGAGTTAACACATTTATTCTATTTCATACTGCATAAATCTGTACAAACTGCAGTTGCTTTCTGACCTTGTATTGTCAGCTAAATCTTGCTTGTGCTTTGGAAATTTACTGAGAAGCAGATGATTTCTGTTTGCGTTAGGAAAATAATGAATAGAACAATACTGCTTATATGAAACTCAGACAAGAAGTTCCGCTGTGCCATGAGAACATACACAGCTGTAGAAGTAACAGATAATTAGGACAAAGCCTGCTTGAAAATATGAACTGCAATCAGCATTTGCTTGTATCTGTATTAGAAGAGTACCTTGAAATGTAACACTGTACAATAGAGGCTTGTAAGCGAAGTACTGGTCATCAAGGCCAGGTTGTTTTTCTAAAAAGTTTCTCACAAATCTACTCATGTCAGCAGAAAATCTGAAGTAACACCTGCTGTAGTACAATGCTTAAAGTTGTGTTTGATTACATCAGCTTAGAAGGCCATGTCTTGTAAAACAGTATAAGAATGAACATACTTCCTGTTAGTATAGACAAATCCTTGTATTTGCATGTTTTTGTCTCCTTGCTGCAAGTAAATTAAAGTGCCTTAACTGTACCTTACGTGTATTGGTCTTTGAAGTTTTTTCCTTTGAAAGATTGGTCCTTCGGACCGGAAACCTTCACTTCGCCTCGGATCAGACAGGCCAGGTGGCTTGAAACCGTACGAGGAAGAAACCACATCGGTTCTTCTTATTTGAAAAGTCCTCCGACTGAATTGTCGTACAAAAGAGGCCAGCCACTTTCTGATCTGCGACTGAAGGATGGGTTTATTCGAACCAGGTGATCAATCACGAAGGCTCAGGTAAGGTGAATCTACCTTCTTTTTCTGTTTTAGATCAGGGACTAGATTTGTATTTGTTCTGTTAGGACTTTGTTTATAAGTCAGGGACAGAAAGATTACTGTCTTGTCATAGATCAGGGAAACAGAGCAGGCAGGCAGTCATTCTGAAGAGACTATAAAAATATCCGTGGTACCACGTAAAAATAAGGTGTTACGTAATGATTAAAAGGGTAGAATAAAATGGGTAATAATTGTACAAAAAGGTCCCAAAATCCACCGTTAACCGAAGACGCAAAATACATGCAGTCACAGCGTGTTGATAATATTAAGTATTACTCAAAATGGGTTAATAAATATGAAGTTGATGGTAAACTAGAGAAATCCTCACTTGTCAAACTTGTCAAACAGCTTAAAACTGATTCTAAAGGTCGGGTAACAAAGCAACGTCAGTTAGGAATTCCTCAGGCACACAGGTGGATTGAGGAAGTAAACCGAAGGGAACAAAAGAGTAATAATTCAAAAGCAATGTTTTTAGATAAAGAGGATAATAACTTAGTAATAGCATCAGCCCCTCTGCCTCCTTTACCAGAATATGAGGCAAGTGAACAAATTAGTCCACCCCTGTGATATCCTGCTGTCATTGCAAGTGGAGACATTACAGAAGTGAAACCATTTGTTAGAGATCCCGTCGAGACCAGGTCTCGAACACGGGCAGGAAACTCAAAAGGGGACATTGAGTTATATCAAATAGGGAGAAATTCATGATATATGAGTGAAGAAGAAATATGCCCACTTATAGAAGTGCCTAATCCTCAGGCAGGGCAAGAAGGTCAGGACCCAGCTATTCTAGTGTATAGACCCTGGACTCCGGAAGACATCCGGAAAGCCACTGAGGGAATTCCCCATCCAAAAGTTAATTTTAGAAAGTTTCTAGAAGATGTGCAAGGAATGAGGCTGAGTTATAATTTAAATGGAGAAGAGGTAGAAAAAGTAGACAGACAAATTGTGGGACCAGATTGGCACATGATTAGTGGCGACTGGAATCCCCGTGATATTGCGCTCAGGCCCCTCCCACATAGCAGTGCAGAGTTAGACAACAGAGTGAAAGGTCTTACAGACTGAATCTCTGAGAAATGGAAGCCTAGGGCAGACTGGACTTGCATTAATCAATGCATCCAACAGGAAGGTGAAGCTATTGACCGATATTATGCCAGACTATTAGAATGTTTTAATAACCATTGTGGAATGCAGGTTCCTGAAGACCAGACACATGATTCCCCATATGAGTAGCAGTTAAAGAATGCATTTTTGAAAGGCAGTATTACACCCATAAGCAGCTTTATTACAAAACACATGGTAGATCATCGTACAAGCAGATTACAGTCATTGCTTGAATATGCTAGGCATGCCGAAAGGCATTTTAATAGCAAAAAGAAAAAGAAAGCCCAAGTATTTTCTGTAGAAGATGGAGCAGAAGTTTATGTAGTACAGTCCAGGAAAAAGGGCAAGAGAAATGCCCAGGGAAACAAACAATCTGATCAATGATCAGAGGACTTTGAAGGGCGAAAGAAAAGGGGTGAGTGCTTTAAATGCAGTAAAAAGGGACACTTGGCAAGGGATTGCAAGAAAAATAAGAAGGCAACCACGGAGGATAAGGAGGGTGAGGACTGACTATATGGTAGTCAGGAATCACTAGAAGGGCACAGCAGAGAAAGGACAAATGAGTATGTGATAGAGGGAGTAGAGAATGTGACAGAAGGAATAGAGGAAGTGCAAGAAGTTACGGATAGTGAAGAAAATGGAATATTGGATTTGGCTTTATTGAGCTTATAGCTCTATTTAGCAGACACAAAACCAGAAGTCACACTCCTGGTAGAAGGGAGGGAAGTCACATTTTTGTGTGACTCAGGGGCCTCACGGACCCTGATACATCCCTCCAAGCTGCCAGAGAACTCAGAGTCATCTGATTACATATTAGTGAAAGCAGCTAATGGACAGCTGTATCGTGAGCCCCTCTCCCATAATATTGTGATAACTGATCCTGTTTCAGGAGTGACCCAGAAAAGCAAAATTGTTGTTTCTGCAAAATGCCCAGTAAACCTCTTGGGCAGAGACCTAATGCAGCTATTTGGTACAGCAGTAGTTCCAACCATGCAGGGTATGGAAGCACAGCGACAAATTGACACCTTTGCAGTGCAATCGGAGGGTGGAATGTTTTATTGGTACAGCTAGGACTTGGTTACGACTGGTCCAGGGGTGGTGACCGAAGAGATGATGAACGTAGCCATCAGCAAATTCCCCTCCCTTGACATTGATAGACAACATTTGATGCACTGTACTCTGTATTATTGTAACACACCAGGACCTGATAAGGAATATGAGCAAGAATTGTTTAGAAATCATGCAAACAGATTGGTATTACGTAATCTGTACTGGGACACAGAAGGGAACAGTGTAGTCAGCTGTTCATTGCCCCAGGAGTTCTTTGCACTTTATAAATCTAATTGATTACCATGTGTTAGCTTAACTAAACAAAAATGTGAAATGGGTAGACTTGGGAGAAAAAGTCACGAGATGGGAGAAACAGACAGAGTTAGAACTGTCCGAACAGGGAATACAAATGCAGAAGTTGAACTGGATAACTCAGACCCACCCAGCTGTACACTTGCAGTCTAGCAAGGACAGCTGATTAGCACTCCTATTGAAGGAGGAAGAGAATGCCTTACAGAATATACCAGAAACTCTCTGGTCAACGGGAAAATCAGATGTAGGACTTATTCATAGAGCGGGACCAGTTACTATTACGCCAAAGTCAGCATTTAGACCACAAAAAAGACAGTATCCCTTAAGAAAAGATGCAGAGGTAGGCATCAAACCTATTATAGCAGCTTAGCTTAAGGAAGGGGTGCTGGAGGAATCTCCTGATTCACCATGTAACACACCCTTATTTCCTGTTAAGAAAGTGAATGGGGAGTGGCGTATGGTCCAAGATTTACAAACTGTAAATGACGCAGTAATACCAAGGGCACCTACGGTGCCAGACCCACACACCCTGTTGAATGATTTAAAACCTCAACAGAAATATTTTTCCGTGGTAGATATTAGCAATGCGCTCTTTTTGATACCAATACACCCTGGCAGCCAGTATTGGTTTGCATTCACATTTCAGGGGAAAAGGTATACATATACGCGACTACAACAGGGGTATTGTGAAAGTCCAACAATATTCTCACAAGAGATGGCAAGCAACTTGGCGGGATTTACCCTACCAAGAGGTAGTCAGATTTTGCTTTATGTTGATGATATCCTGCTGGCGGCCCCCACCCAGCAAGATTGTAAAGAAGATACGATAGCGCTATTACAATTTTTAGCCACTGAAGGACATAAAGTAAACAAAAATAAACTGCAGCTTTGGAAAAAACAAGTTAAATACCTAGGATATGTAATATCCAAGGAGGGTAGGGCATTGGATGAGGACAGAAAAATAGCGATTTTGCAAGCACCAAAACCCACTACCAAGAAGGAAATGATGACCTTCCTGGGTACGACTAATTTTTGTTGGAGTTGGATTCCAAACTATGCCTTGGAATCTGCACCATTGACTAACCTGATTTATAAAAAAAACTATGGCAGCACAGGATTTGTTACAATGGACACCAGAAGCAGAATCTGCTTTCTGTAAACTGAAACATTTAATAGCGTCCTCATTAGTTTTGGGATTACCAAACTATCATAAACGTTTTTTCCAAACTGTAGATTGTAAGCAAGGTTATATGACATCAGTGTTAACACAGCAGCATGGGGACAAGCAATGCCCTATTGCTTATTATTCATCACAGCTGGACCCAGTGGCACAGTCTTTACCTCACTGTGTACAAGCAGTAGTTGCAGCTGCAATGGCAGTACAGGCTTCGGCCTCAGTAGTGTTGTTCCACCCTCTCACATTGAGAGTGCCTCATGCAGTCGCGATTATTTTACTACAAGAAAAGGTAGCATATCTTTCCCCTGCTGGGCATCTTTCCTGTATGACTATATTGTTGAGCTAACCTCATATGACAATTGAATGTTGTACAACTTTGAACCCTTCTACCTTGCTCCCAACCCCTGCAGATGGCACACCACACAGCTGCCTGCAGGTGATTGAGCAAAAGACACTACCTAGAAAAGATCTTATGGATGTTCCCTTGGATGATGCCGAGGTGACATATTACGTGGATGGCTCATGCAAAAGGGGTCCTGCAGGACAGAACCTAGTAGTATATGCAGTAGTTTCTGACACAGACATTATAGAAGCAAAATCTTTACCATACAGTTTATCTGCACAGGCAACAGAATTGATTGCCTTGACACGGGCATGTACCTTAGCAAAGGGTAAATGTGTAAACATTTTTACTGACAGCCAGTATGCTTTTTCTACTGTACATGTTTTTGCGCAACAGTGGAAAAATCGAGGAATAATAACATCTACTGGCAAACCGATTAATCATGCACAGTTTATTTTAGATCTTTTAAAATCTATTCAGTTACCTCAGAAAGTAGCTATTTGTAAATGCGCAGCTCATACCAAGCAACAGGACAGGATTTCAAAAGGTAATGCGAGAGCTGATACAGCTGCAAAGCAGGCAGCTTCAGAAGCATTTCTTTTGAATGAGGAATTACAACCCTCTGAGATTTTAGACTTAGAAATGTTAAAAACAATGCAGACACTTACTACAAAAGTTGAAAAACAAAGATGGGTAAAACGAGGAGCAATTCTTGAAAAGGGGCTGTACATATCTAAAGAAAGAAAACCGATATTGCCATCTAATTTGTTTAGATATGCAGCTTTGATGAGCCATGGGCAGAGCCATGTCTCACCAGGGGGGATGGTACAGCTGGTGAACCGAGTGTTCACGACATATGGCTTCTCAAATTACTCTAAAAAATTCTGCGCGGTATGCCACGTTTGTAATAAACATCATGCACAAGGGGCGTTAAAGCCCAAGCAAGGGAGTTTTCCTATACCACCGTATCCGTTTCATACCATCTGCATGGATTTCATACAGTTGAATAAATGTGAAAATAAGAAGTATTGTCTTGTCATTGTAGATATGTTTTCCAGATGGGTGGAAGCCTTTCCGACTAAAAATCCAGATGCTACAATGGTGGCCAAAGTCCTTGTCAAAGAAATCATCCCTAGATTCAGCATTCCGGAAAGGATCTACAGTGACAATGGCACGCACTTCGTGAATCAGACCATATAGCAGCTAAGTAGATTTTTCGGTATTTCTTTAAAAAAACATTGTGCATATCACCCACAATCTGCAGGGCTAGTAGAGAGGCATAATGGAATTTTAAAAAGTAAGTTAAGGAAGTTAATATTAGAAACACAGAGAAACTGGGTGTGCTGTCTGCCCCTGGCACTGTTGAGCATGAGAACTGTTCCAAATGCAAAAGGATTGACTCCTTTTGAAAAGCTCTTTGGAAGGGCTTATCATATACCTCAGTGGAAATCTCTCATGCCCGCAGACCAGGAAGCTGATGGTACATTAGCAGAGTATATGCGTAAGTTATTAAATTCTAAACATTTGTTGCAGTTAAATTCTGTTTGAGATAAAGAACGAACTGAACCGTCAGAAGTGGCAGTGTCCCCCGGAACTTGGATCTGGGTGAAAGTGGTTAAGAAGAAAAATTGGGTGTCTTCGAAGTGGGAAGGTCCATATCAAGTGCTTTTGTCAACACCCACTGCAGTCAAGATAGCGGAACGTGCCTCTTGGATCCACCTGATGCACTGTAATTTAGTTAAAAACTTTGAACTGGACAAAAATTTTGTTACATGCCAAGAGTAAAAATGATAGAGTCCATAAGAAACAGGAATGCAGAACAACTCTTTCCTCAGAAGTATTGCATAATCATCCTGTTAACTGCACTAGTGACAATAATCTTTTTGCTGTGGCCTTTCCTTTTCCCAGCCACACAGATTGAACTGAATAAACGTGAAGCGTTACTCATAAACTGGCATCCAAACTTTAACACTTACCAGGAAATTAAATATGTGTATGCTGAGACTTTCAATGTTTTGAATTGCTGGATTTGCACAGCTTTGCTGACAGCATACGGGGGGTTATTAATGACTACAGTCCCCCTAGGGGTCAATGAGACCTGGGAAAACTTGATTTATGATACCTCAACCATTACAGCACAAGATAAAATAGCATATAAAATAGCATTGCACTTGTCTGTTCCACAAAAGGGAACTGTGTGTTTTTATAAAAATGATACTGTTCAGGTGGGTTGGAGCAGTTGCAATGTGATTGTTCCTTATAGATGTTATACTAAAGGAAACAAAGTAGATCTTTATTGTAATACAAACTATGATTCATTTCTTGGATTGATGCATAAAACACTTGAAGTAAAACATAATTCTGTTCTTTATAAATAGCTGTCTATAATTGATAGAAAAATGTTTCATGCAGGGTGAGTGTACATTCATAGCAAGGTTACTACTAAAGTAGAGGACTGTTATTTTGTGTGTGGCAGAAAGGCATACAAATGGTTACCTGAGAATTGGTCCAGCAGTTGTTTTTTGGGTTACCTGGTTCCGGCCATACGACACACTACAGTTTTGCCTCATGGGAAAATTCAAAATGTCTGAGAAGTCATCAAGAAACCTGTAAATCCAGTGGGACAAATCGATGCGCGTTGGAAAGACCATCACTCTCTAGGCAAAGGACTGACACACATGGACTTGAGTGATAGCGTTATATCATGGGCAGGCATATTACCAGCATATGGAGCAGTGAAATCAATTTGGGAGCTGAGAAAACTGTTGAAACTTCTTGAAGTAATGAGCAATGCAACTTTTTCTCCTCTCGAGTTGGTGACTGATGAACTGAATACTATGAGAACTGTAGTGCTCCAAAACTGCATGGCTCTCGACTTCACCCTGGTGGCGAGAGGTGGTACGTGTGCTTTAATCCAAGAAGAATGCTGTTTGTATATTCCTGACCACAAACACGAGATAGACAATCATCTTGAGGTAATTCAGCAAGTGTCGGCCATGACCAAACCAGGCCCAAACCTACTGACGGACTTTTTCCAGAAATAGTTTGGGGGGTGGGGTACCATCCTAATGAATATCCTGATTGCCATTTGTGTAGGTATGCTCCTACTGGGAGTATGTGTTTGTTGTGGTATCCCCTGCATGAAAAGACTGATTAAAGACCTTATAGACATGTCAGTTTCTGAAACCTTATATCAAAGTACTGAGTTTGAAGAACTGTTAAAAGACTGAAAATGCTTTCATAAGTTTAAATTGAATGACTCTCTTAACTGCAAATCCTGAGTGGAAGAGGTTAGGAGAAGAAAACACACTGTTTATGCTTATTTTGAAAGTAGAGTAAAAGTATTAATAGGGGGAAATGTTAGAAAAATATGTATTAATGTGTGTATTAGTAATATGCTTAGTGCATTCAGAGCCTAAAAGAGTTAACACATTTATTCTATTTCATACTGCATAAATCTGTACAAACTGCAGTTGCTTTCTGACCTTGTATTGTCAGCTAAATCTTGCTTGTGCTTTGGAAATTTACTGAGAGGCAGATGATTTCTGCTTGCGTTAGGAAAATAATGAATAGAACAATACTGCTTATATGAAACTCAGACAAGAAGTTCCGCTGTGCCATGAGAACATACACAGCTGTAGAAGTAACAGATAATTAGGGCAAAGCCTGCTTGAAAATATGAACTGCAATCCTCATTTGCTTGTATCTGTATTAGAAGAGTATCTTGAAATGTAACACTGTACAATAGAGGCTTGTAAGCGAAGTACTGGTCATCAAGACCAGGTTGTTTTTCTAAAAAGTTTCTCACAAATCTAGTCATGTCAGCAGAAAATCTGAAGTAACACCTGCTGTAGTACAATGCTTAAAGTTGTGTTTGATTATGCCATGTCTTGTAAAACAGTATAAGAATGAACATACTTCCTGTTAGTAGTTCGACAATTCCTTGTATTTGCATGTTTTTGTCTCCTTGCTGCAAGTAAATTAAAGTGCCTTAACTGAAACTTACATCTATTGGTCTTTGAAGTTTTTTCCTTTGACATACCCGCAATCATAAAAACTTCAACCCAATAGCTTTCTCTGACCCTCTAAAAGTAATTGACTGGAACATTCTAAAAACTTTACCTCTAGATAATGCTGTGGCCCACTTCAACACAACCTTCTTAAACCTCCTAGACTACCATGCTCTTTTAAGGACTAAAAGAATAAAACTAAAAACCACCCCCTGGCTAACCAAAAACACACTAACAGCCATGTGACATAGAGATAAAGTCTGGGCACTTTACCAGAAAAACAAATCTCCACTCATCCATAATGAATTCAAAACACTTAGAAACAAAGTAAAAAAGCTTATTATCACCGATCGACAAAACTACTTTCCATACTCCAAAATACTAATAAAACAAATCCTCAGAAATTCTGGAAAGGAATCTCTACCCTTATCAATCCTGGCAAAATAGTCAACCCCAGCCCAGATCCCAATGCTACTGACATGGACTTGGCTACACAATTCAACTTTTTTTTCATTAACTCTATTTCCAAACTAACCTCCTCATTCTCCAACACCATCGCATCCTCGACTTCATCCCCATCCTACTCTACTAACACCCTTCCCTCCACTCCCATCACCACTCTCATTTCCTCTCCAATACCACCACCCTCTAATACCCTACCTCCCCTTTCTCCACCTTTCTCACTAAAACCTATTCCCACATCTACCATAAAAAAACTCTTCCAGAAACTAAAGCCATGCTCTAATGCCCCAGACACTATTCCTTCATACTTCCTTAGCATAGCTACAGAAACCATTGCCTACCTTATTAGTATTCTAATCAACAGCTCTATCCAAGAAAGCATAGTACCCCAAATTTGGAAAAAGGCCTTTATCATACCATTCCATAAAGGTTGCAATAATAACAATACTACAAACTTCCGTCCCATAGCTATCCTGTCTCCCATCTCTAAACTCCTAGAAAAGTGTATCCATCTGCAGCTCCTACCTTACCTCTTAGACAATCACCTGCTGACTCCAACTCAGCATGGTTTTAGACCCGGACATAGCACTATGACAGCCCTCCTCTCCTCTCCTTCTTAGAAACTATAAATAAAGCCTGGGACTCCGGTCACATTGTTTCTACCCTGCTACTGGACCTCTCAAAGGCCTTTGACACTATCTTTCACAAACTACTTTTAACTAAACTCTCCCAGCTTAACTTATCTCCTTCCTCATTGAACTGGTTCTCTAGTTACTTATCTAATAGATTTCAAGCAGTTAAATGGAAAAAAGCCACCTCCTCTTTCCTTAATACCCCAACTGGGGTCCCCCAAGGTTTCATATTGGGTCCTCTTCTATTTAACATATTCATAAATGACTTCCGCAATTCTATCCCATTCTCTAATATCATTCAATATGCAGATGATTCAACTATTATCTGCTCTGCCACATCCATCCCAGTACTCCAAAAGCTTACACAAGACGCATTCTCAATCACTGAACAATGGACGAAAGAAAACCACCTAGCACTTAATGCCTCTAAAACCAAATTAATGGTATTTACTCGCTCTAAACTCATCTCTATCAACACAAACTCTTTTTCAATCACTAGCAACAACAACACCTCCTTGAAACTGGTGCCAGAGGCTAAGTTACTTGGGGTTCAAATTGATAGTCAGCCTAAATTCAACTCCCACATACAACTAAATATCAAAAAAACTCATCAAAAACTAGGCATGCTCTACCGACAAAATCGTTACCTTACACCCTCTACTAAAATCACTCTCTCTTCCACATTCCTTATCCCCTCTCTTCTATATGGAGCCCCACTCCTGACTAACCTACAATCTTCCCTCAAAACACAACTTTCCTCATGCTACAACAAAATAGCCAAATTCGCTACTAGTCATAAAGCATCTACCCACCACTATTCTTCTCTCCACAAACTAAAATGGCTAGAACTACTCAACCAACTCATCTATTCTCAACTTACTCTTGCTCATAAGCTCATTTTCAAACCCTTCCTTTGTCCATCTCTTTCCTCTGCCTTTAAAATGCACCTCCCCAAAGGAGTGCTCAGAACTAATAACCAAAACCTAATTGAATTATACAAACCAACTAGTCCCCCAGGTAAAAATCTCCTATCCTATGGTCTAGCACGTCTCAGGAACTCCCTACCTCCAGCCATTCGTACCACTTTCAACCACTTTATATTCAAAAAATCTCTTCACTCTCATCTACTAACCCAGTGGGATTGCTGTTGCACCCATCCATCATAATTCTACACTGCCTTACCTCCTTCCTCCTCCTTTCCATGAACTTCCTTGCTTCTGCCTCTCTTAACTCAAAAAAAAAAAAAGTATTACTTTGTTTCCTTTAGCTAGCTACCTAAGACATAATGGCTTCTCAGTATCTCTACTGAAATGTTTTCATTTTCTAGTCTGTATCATCTATAATGTCACCTGATGTAATATGGATCTCCCTTTTTCTAGTTTGTATCATCTGTAATGTTCATCGCCAGTATGATGCTCTAACTGTATAATTTTGTAAATATTGTAATACGTATCTAAAACCTATGTAACCCTGTTTCTGGAGCTTTTCTCTCCAGGACTCCATTGAAAATGGGTTCATCTTGGCCCAATGGACTATCCTGGTAAACCAACTGCAAATAAATAAATAAATAAAGTATGGGAAAATGTACAGAAATGTATTTTCTAATTTAGAGACTAAGAGTATTGTGATATGGAAAAAGAAATATATATAAAAGAAATTGAGAAAAAATAAGCCATTAATGTTAAGGCTGAGATATTACTTACAAGGGTGAAGGGAAGAGGTATCTGCATATCTGGGTAAAATAGTAAAGGATGATATTTGTATAATGAGGGAAATGAAAAATGTAAAAGGACAGGTAAAAACAACACAAGCACAAATTATGAGTATTGTAATACAGCACATGGAAAATATGTATAGAGTAAAAAAAAAAAAGAAATGAGGGTAGAAAGCAGAAAAAAAATCCAGAATAATTTAAGGAAAATTTTGAAAAAGAAATTACTATTAGTGAATTGGATGCAGTACTTAGGAAAATAAATTATTGATTTAGTATCAGGCCCAGATGGAATAATGGGGTATGGAATGTACAAGAAATGAATGGATTGGCAAAGAGGGTATTTTATAAATGTACTTAATTAATGTTTGAAGGAAGGGTTTGTTTATGAAGAGATATATAGTGGGATATTAAAATGTATATGGAAGAAAGATGAGAAGAATGAAATAAAAATTGGAGACCCACCAAACTAAATGACACAGATTATAAAATTTTTATGATATTACTATAGAGGAGAATGAAAGGAAAGATGAGGGATATTATGGAAGAAAGTATATATGTTTTAAAAGGGAAGGGGATGTAAAAAAATGTTACTGGTTGTGAGAGAAATTGTGGATGATATCACTAGTAAAAGGTAAGGTGTGAAGCATATGGTAGATGATATTAGCAAGGAATTTGAAGGTATTTATCAAATACGTCTTTCATGAACAACAACCACTGAAAATCACTTCAGCAAGCCATGGAATGTTTCCCATGGTTTGCAAACACTTGACTGTCACCTAAACTTTGCCCTTTTCCCCACTGTAGTGTGATCTTTGAGTTGGTATATATATATATATATATATATATATATATATATATATATATATATATATATATATATAAATAGTTAGGGGGTGTATGGGGGCATAGCCCCCACATTGGGGGTGTGGGGGCCAAAGCCCCCCACTTGGGTGGATTTGATTTAGTCCATTGTGTGTTCCAGGTGGTTGGTGGACAAGTGTTTGCCAAATGTGGGAAAAATGATGTGGTTCACTGAAGTGATTTTCAGTGGTTGTTGTTCGCTGAAGACGTATTCGATGAATACGTCTTTTGCAGAATTAATATAGACCCAAATGCAGTTGTTTTTTCTGCTTTTTTAAACTTATATAGAGTATTAAAGTGGGTAAGTGAAGAGAATGAGAAATTAATAGGGGGAATGTTTAAATATAAGTTCAAAAATTTATGGGAGATGACAAGAATAAGAAAAAGAGTAAAAGAATAAGTAAATGAAGAAATCTAACAAATGTCAAGGGAATATACTAACAGGGAAAATAAAAATTGAAGATATAGAGAAAACTAGATGTGGTATAATAATGTGATAAAACTATATTATGTAAATCCATCGTAAAACTTACCAGAAGAAGTGATTAAAGCCATTAAAGTAAGGAAAAGTGGTGTACCAAGATAGTAAAGTGCCCAGATTTCCTATGGAAACTGGTAATAAATAAGTTACCAGTAAATGGGGAACATGCTACATAAAAGGTTGCTAGAGTGTGTTTATTTTTTGGGATGGAAGAAACAACACAGCATTTTTTTAATGTAAAAGAGTGGTGAAACTCTGGAAAAAGTTGTGTGAAAAAACATTTTGACAATATTAATGGCATAAATAATATAAATATGAATATGATTATATATGGATATTATAAGAACAAAAAAGAAAGAATATGTGAGAAGGTTAGATAAGAATTTATTTTATGTAGTATGGGTTATTTGGATTGGAAGACTGAATTAAATTTTGTTTAATGGGAAATGGATTTATGCAGATATATTGTAAACAATTAGATTATGGTTGCGGAAGAAGGAGTGGGTGTCAGTTATGGAAGAATAACAATGAAAACGTTATAAGAAAAAAGGTAAATATTAAAAAAATAGAAATGTGTGTGTGTGTGTGTGTGTGTGTGTGTATATATATATATATATATATATATATATATATATATATATATATATACTTATAAATATGTACATTTTGTAAATATGTAAATATTTTTAATGTATTAAATGAAGGAGCCCTAGTCCTTTCCAAAAGTGATGTGAGATTTTTTTTATATGGATCTATTTTAAATAATGAAATTCCAAAATGTGGAATTGCAAAGCATCGAGACAGCATGATTGAATGTTCAAAATACTGAACAATCATAAAATCAGCTTTCACATGATTGCAAAGCAAGTTTCACAGCGTCGAGTACCAAACTATTGAAAAGCTCTACAGCATATATTAATAACACTTAGATGGCAGAGAGGTTCCATTTCATTTTTACTTGATGGTTGAACTAGCAAAATGGTATTTCTCATCTGAGAGCATACATACCCATATACAAGCACATGACAACTGCATGTACTGCAGAATCAGCATATGCTTCAGTTATGGGTGACTTTTAGTTATAAAAAAGCGACTAGTAAATCAAAGGATGTCACCAATACAGCAGGTTCCCAGAAGGATATTTTATTGAGTGCTTTTCATCAGAATGAAAATAAAATGTTAAAACCATGTAATATAAAACACCACAAGTTAGTCACATGGTGTAAGTCCACCAATAGCATTATAAAATGAATTAAGCAATTAATAAAATACAAACAATACTTTAAACTAACACAATCTAAAGAGTTGAGTCCTAAATACAATAAGAACGTAGCCTAAGAAGGCTACTTATACTGAAAGTGTTATTCAATCCTGGAAAAACATGTGCATTTAACCTAATTTGCCCAAGAAGCTCTTTGAATTCTACCATATCAGCCCAAGGCCCTCCCCTAGGGTCTTTCCTAACCCCTTCAATGACAACAAACCGAAACTGGTGGTTAGGATACGTTCAATATTTCTATACAAGGCGTTGTTTATGTTCATATTGTGTATATCCCTAACATGTTCGTAGATTCTTTCTCTTAATTTACGAACAGTTTTCCCAATGTAAAAACTTCTACATTGGGAGCAGGTAGCCACATAAACAATCCCAAAGGAGTTACAGTTAAAAGTACCATTGAGTTTAATGGTCAAATAATTAATCCTTACCTTATCATACTCTGTTACATATGTGCATTGTGTACAAAAAACACATTTTCTAGTGCTTACCCTCCCTTTTACCAGCTGAATTTGTTAATTTCATTCTAACAAATTTTTAATAGTAGACCGTATCCTATACACAAGCGAAGGTTTTTCACCAAATTTCTCTAATAACCCCTCATGTCCCAGTGATAGTTGCCAGTTCCTAATAAGAATGTGAAGGACATTATCATAATCCACTGTGTATCTAGTCACAAAGGAGTATAAATATTCTTTCCTATGAATGTTCTGATTAACACCGGAACTTTCAACTACAGTGTTTTCTCTGGGTTTTAACAAGGGAAAAACACCCCATCATTTCTTTTATACATCACTCAGTACTTTACCCCTTCAATGAGCATCCCTGGGCATCCCCTGGAACGGAACATCTTAATCAAAATATCACATTGCTTTACAAAGTCATTTTCACTAGTAGTCATTCATGCCATCCTAATAAATTGTTCTTTGACTACACCTTTTTTAACATGATCTGGATGGCAACTATTATAGTGAAGCAAACTATTACTATATGTTGGTTTCCTGTAAACATCACTTGTATACTGTTGATGCTCCAAGTCTTTGTGAATCTCAACATCCAAGCAGTCAATCTTTATAAAATCATAAGTGTGTGTACATTTTTAAAAAAACTGGTTGTATTGTTGATGTAGGTGATAAACCCGTGGAGGCTGGTTTCATTTCCCTCCCACACAAAAAACGAATCATCCAAGTATCGTAAATATAGGCCCCAATAGTCCTTAGAAATGGAAGAAAATGAAAACTTCCTTTCCACATCAACATAATAATGTTGGCAAATATGGGGGCACAAACCACCCCATAGGCACCCTAGTTTTATGCAGAAAATATTGCCCCTCAAAGTATACAAAGTTATTGCGGAGAATAACATCCATAAAATTCACCATAATGTAAACTTGGTCATTAGAAAACAATTTAGTGTCAAATAAAAATTCTTCAAACCACTCTAAACCAAGGGGGTGGGGTATAACACTGAATAAATTTACAATATCAACCGTCAAAAAAAAGATATTATCCTTGAAAACTAAATAATTTAGTTTCTTGAGAAAATTCCAAGAATCAATACAAATGTGAGTTTCATCATTCAAAACTGTTTTTAAGTGTTGGTCTAAATATTTGCATAAAGAATGAACTTTTGACCCCCTGGCACTAACTATATGGGTCTCATAGGGGGGTCCCCTATGTTCTTATGCATTTTAGGGATGCCGAAAATACTAGGTACACAAGAGTACCTTGTATTTAAGAATTCAGCATCTTCCTGTTCAAGCTGCCCTTGGTCAACCATGTCTTTTAACAATAAATCAATTTTGTAATATGAAATGTTGACCAAGTTAAGGCTAACTTCTTCATACAATTCCCCATCAAGTAGAAACACATTCATACAGCTGATGCAGTCCTCCTTGGACATTAACACTCCCCCCCCCCTTGTCGGGTTTCATAACTCTTATAGTTTTATCTTTACAAAATTCAAGTAGAAGTGCTCTTTCTTCGATAGTAAGATTGTCAGTAATATCAGTATTAGTACCACTACACATAGTTTAAAATCAAATTCACACATTTTATCACATTGAATTACAGACAGCAACAGATCTTTCGTCTTCGTACAAATTACAACAAATCCAACTACAATTCGAATCAACAAACGGAGAGGGGATTGAACAGGAGATACTGACTGTGAGTGAAGTTCTTTTGAAGCATATAACATGAACATTAAATGTCTATGGTGCACCATGCTAACATGAGGGAAATCTCTGCATTCAAAGTAAAAGCTAAAAAAAAAAAGACAAAACCATCCTTTTTTTACAAGGGCAAGCCCCCCTGCAGCTCCCATACCCCCTTCTAATTATATATATACTAACTCAGAGATCTCATAACTCCTGGAGAAGGGGCATATTTCTCAACCCCTGAGATTGTCGATCTCACACACCTATCAACCATCAGCTTTGTCAACCATGTGTCAACCAAAAGATGGTGATATTTGGGAGCTTAACAGCCCTCTCAACACACACACACACACATATATATATATATATATATATATATATATATATATATATATATATATATATATATATACACAGAGAGAGAGAGAGAGATGTGCATGTATATACATAGCTCTTGCATATAAGTCATGTTTTTGCCAGTGCATTTGTACTCGTTTATAACTCTTTTATTTGCAACCAGTAATTAGACTTTGCATAGTATGACTTAATGTTCCTAATTACACATTTCTTCCCATGTCTGTTCTGTGTGTTCCTAATTACACATTTCTTCCTATGTCTGTTCTGTGTTTTGTATTATATATGTACTGCTGTTCACTAACCCATGGAATGGTTGGAAAGGGTCAATGGCTTAACCTACTTACCTGGTGAACAAATGGTAAATAAATAAATAGCACGTTATGCCTCTGTGTCAAAGAAATGGGTAAAAAAGCTCATGCATTTGTTCAAGTTATATTGAATAGGGATTTGCACTGATATTTCGTCTGTCACTTCTTCAAAATTATTTTTGTCAGTGATTTTAATATAATGATTTAATAGTAATAATATCTAACACAATGTAAACTACTCTATCTTTTGCTAACATACTTTGAATTAATTGAGAAGCAAATGATGAAGCACTGCCAATAGAATGTTATAATGTTGTTTTTATAGTAGGAACATTTGTAATGACTGGACCATGCATGTGAAGAATAGCAACAGATGTCTGGTTTAAACGGTGACTGGGCTCTAAACATGAAAGTTTTTTTCAACTAATGGCAGCTAATAACAATGTCAGTGATAAACGTTGGCTAGCAAGGATATTAGTAGCTAAAGATATGTGGTGAAAAATGGTCACAAGAAACAATGCTCAAAGCATTTGGGCCTTGCGAAAATACATTGCTTTCATGAGCACAATCAGAAATGCTAGCAAACAACCCAAACTGATTTTACATATCTCAAGGAAATGGTAGTGGGGGCATCATCTACAGCATTTTCTGCCAGATAATGAATACTCAGTTACATTGCTTTCAAATGTACATTTAGAAGCACTAATACATAACTTAAATGACTTGGTTTAAGTTGAGCTGAAACCTTCCTGTGTTGTAGTCTTTGATTATAATGAAGTGATACATAGCATTTTACAGTTATTAAGGGAAAATAGAATGCAGCGTTTTCTCTAATTTAAAAAAATGCATTGCTTTATAGATCCCACCAGAAGTACTAGAAAATATTTGAAATGTGTTTATATGAGTCAGATAAAGTATTATCCCAGTGAAGCAACATGTAGCATTTTGGTCTTGTTAAAAACTAACTTTCATTGCTTTTTTAAGCACTTTCAAAATTAACAGACAATGAAGCTTCAAGGTAAGTATATGATTATTGGGAAGTATCATATAGCATTTTAAAATTATCCTGAGGCAAACCATGCACCTTTGCTCATGATTAAAAATATGGTGCCATGCACATGGCATATTTTGATGGTGTAGTGACACAGTCAGCAAAACTACCAGTAGAGGACACACACTTACATCATCCAGAGCTGAAGTGACTATGGATGACCAGTGCGAATCTCTGGCATAACATTTCTTCAAGGAAGGTCATCCCATCCATGTCAGCCTCACTTCTGTTACACAGGTATCACCACCATAGGTGCCAGCAGAAAACCACATTGATTTTGAGGTGCATGCACACAGCATAGGGGAGAGGCCTGCAAGTGGCTGTCACCACAATTATTTCTGAAGGTTTTCTGATTTTGGTGTTATTTTTGTCACCAATCAGCAGATAAGTAGATGAGTGATCAAGGCATTGATGATCACTTAACATACCCAAGATGTTAAGGGTGCTGCATGGCCTGCATGAAGATCTGCAACAACCGAAGAGGTTACAGGACATTCTGCAATGCATGCAGAGTGGCACAATGTATAGGGACATGGACTAGATGTGCCTGGTAAGGGAGGTGGTGGTGGGCCCAATTGTCATCCATTGGACCACCCATTCAGATGAGGGGAACTGACTACCATGGTCATGTTATGAGTAGATGTGCTTCTGCAATAGAATGGTGTTTTATGCCATCTGTGATATGGACTAGGGGCTGTGGGTGTGGGTTGTTAAACATGCTTTCAAGGTGTACCCAGTGTCACCTGCAACACAGAACAGTGGACATCATTATCAATTGTCTGCTACCCATGCTCATGGAACCAGGCTATAGTGGACTATATGACTGGCAATATTTGCAACTACCAACTAGATGACCATGTAGGAAGCCACTTTACACAAAATGCTGGTATAGATCGAACATGTGACAGACATGAGAATCACAGAAATTGCCTACATGGCTCAAAGACACATATAAAATACCCTGCTCACTGCATACCACTTGGTAATTGATAGGGGGAAGCTCTTCTGTTTGATATACTAGATGCCATTTGGAGCACCTGAGGCCTTGGTAGCAATGTGGGTACAGTCAGTGGCCCCCAAGATATCAGAGAAATTGATTATTTTGTAGAATACCTAAATAGTGGTGGTTCTCTTCTCTGCTGTCTTCATATCTCGCATTTTGTCAGAGGAGGAAATCTGGACAAGGACACATTTTAAATATACTGATCTTATAAACTTACAAAGTTGCTAGAATAACATTTGTTCTATTATTGTGCATTTTTTTGAAAGATATAAAGCCTGAAACTCAAATGCCTGCCCTAAGAGTACAGCCAGTGGTAAGGGACTTGGGAACTCATGTTGACAGTAACCTGAACTTTGATCACCATGTGTCCAAGGTACTGGGAAAATCCTTCTATGTGGCACAGCTTATAAGTAAGGGCATGGCATCCAAATCTAAGGAGATCATATTCCCACTATTCTCAGCCCTAATCAGACCAATAATTGTGTAGAATGCACCCTATGGCATGTATCTGACCAGGCATTTGAATCAGGTGGAGTGGCCACAGAGGTTCCTCAGTAAAAGAATACAGGGTGTAAATAATATGCCCTTCATGGACCACCTCAAAGCTCTGTCCATGTATTCAGTCTCCTACAGACTACTGAGGGGCGATCTATGACTAACCTACAAGGAATTCTCCAGTCCAGCCCTGATGGAGCTGCTACACATTAACAAAAGAAACAACACTCGAATTACCCAGTCTAAGGATCTAAACCTTGTCTGTGACATAAAGCTTGTTGGAGGACAAGTATGTGTCTCATAAATTACCCCTGCTCTGGAACAGACTCAGCATTCATGTAAAACAGAGCTCTTCCCAAAGCCTACACAAATGCAGTTTGTACCAATGGATGGGAAATTGCAAATTCACCCCTGGCTTGTTGCCTGTGGCCCTTATGGACAGGAGCAATTTGTAGATGCCCTAAGGCACAGGCATATACCAAAGCCATTCTAGCCCATGGGCACTGATAATTGGGAAAATTGGGGCATGAATGGCTAGGCTTAAAAAAGCCTCTAGGCTAGTTAGCCTAGTAACCTCCTATGATCATATGATTGTATACTGACTTCAGTCCTCAGTGATTTTTCAGAGCTCCTCAACTTTTATGAGTAACAGACTAATGATATGAAGCAAAATCAGACATTCTGCAGAAGTCTGGACAGTTGAGAGACATGGCTTTGAAAACCACCGTCACTCCTCCACATGCTGCAGCATCACATCATGGAATAGGTGTAAGATTGACATTGCTGATGCTCAAGGAACTCCTATTATGTCACCAGCTGGATGGTGAAAAGTCCTCATAACAAACATGCTTAATGCTACACAAACCTTTGTGTTTACTGCAGCAGACAGTCGAAACATCCCCATCAATTCCACATGAGGACAATATATGTTTTTCAATTCTTGTATGATGTGTCTATTCATGCAGTAGTTGCTAACTACATCACAGTCATGGTAGCTGACTATGCTCCAGTTATGTTTCCTGACTACACCCCTGTCATGGTGGCCGGCTATGCCCCAGTCATGGTGGCTGACTATGCTCTAGTTATGCTGGATGACTATTCCACATTCATGCTGGTTGACTATGCCCCAGTCATGATGGATGGCTACACCCCAGTCATGGTGGATGACTATGCCCCAGTTATGAAGCTGATAGTATGTCACCTGTTGGCAGACTCTTATGTGGCATACAACATCATGAACACTGGGTCTCAAAGGTAACAACTGACATGTGCTGACCAGGTAAAGCAGACTCTACTCCTAGAATCTTAGCATGGGTGATACATGGTGTTGAGAATAACTGATTACCATGACTCATCCCTTTAATTTTACAAATCTCTAAATCATGTTGCCATTTTTAGTTTGTCATTTACATGTGAGATAGCTCTACTGAACATAGTAACACTCCTTTGCATGTTCTTGTGTAGCCATGTACATATGATGCATACAGCAGTAATTTTCCAGCTAGTATGCTCATGCTATCTGTGCCTGTGAATTGCCGCTGTGTGTTACTGCTCACCATGCTACTTTGCTTAAACTGAATTTTGTCTTTTTCTGATTATTCCTCTCAGTGGCTTAGCAAGTAGTTTAAATATGGCAGGTTTCATGGAATTTTGTAGCTCTCATGGTATAGGTAAGATGTTGAGGATACACCAACAAAAACATGAATGTTAATGACACATCTAAAGATATACAAACATGTCTACACAGTATACTAGATATATATCTATCCCAGTCTTTATCTGGGGTCTACTGATGATATATTAAATACCTACAGAAAATTCTTTATATAATCTAATTAACTATAAACCTATAAGTGCATTTCACATTCAGCATGTATACTATTTGAAATTATTAAACCATCATCCAAAACAATTAACTTCACAGCAAAACCCTTATCAAACTTCTTTTCAAAATGGGTCCTTATATTACAGTGCCCTTTTAGTTTTCAGAAGATGGAAATACTTTTATCACTTTATCTAATATATTTTTTTCAAATATTTCAAATAACATGAGATGTAATTGAGGGCTCCATCAAATTATTTGATTTATTAGCTAAACTGTATGACAGACTGTATTGTAACTGTTGAAATGAATATATCATAACAGATTATACTGAAAAAGAAGATATTAATCTCAATCCAAAAATAGTAATTAAATGACCTGGTTTAGTCCATAACATGGTATTTTATAATTCTGGTAGCAGCCAAAGACAAAATATCTGTTAAATCCAGGGCTAGGAATCCTACTGTATTGTCCTTAGGGGTGAATTAATTGCTAACCTGGTGGAAGATTTTGAAATGGTTTTATAGCTTCCAGATGCTATAACACATCTTAGTAAAGCTCTGTGTGAGTATATTATGACACATAGGTGCTAGATTCTGGTTCAGTTTCTAGTGAAGGAAGTAGTGTGGGAACCAGAGTCAGATGACCAGATGTATGTGATGACATTCTGTAATTCAGCACTGAAATGATGTTTTAATACTAGATGAGGCAGAAGTCTTAGAGCAGTCTGCTTTTTAAACCTAACAAAGAGGGACTACTCACTTATGCCCTCTTACCTTGCTCTAGTAAGTGAACTAAGGAAGAGTAATTCTTTAATCAGTCAGGAAAATATAGTGGGATTAGTTAATTATTGCTTTCCTGTATCTGTGTGAATCTTTCCATCTGTATTATTTTTTAAATTTCCTGTAATTTAAACTCTGTTTTTTATTGTAAATAAATATTCAGTATTTTCACGTTCTTTTTTATTATTATTAAATATATTTAAACTTGTCATTGTTGCTGGTCTTTTAGAGAATATTTTAATCATTGAGAGTACTTATATTCATTTGGTGACACTGCGTTGCCATTAGTATCAGTATTAATTTCACTCAGTATAATTGGGTATTCTTGTAAGAGCTTTAAAATAGATGTCTTGTGGCAGTGAATCTACCTTATAGTCTGGGCAGAAGGGGGCATATTTGATAGATCTGTGCCAGCCTTTCCCAGGTGTGTGTGTGTGTGTGTGTGTGTGTGTGTGTGTGTGTGTGTGAAAATGTAATCTCAAAGAGTATGTGTTTCAACTACTTGGAGCAGGGACTCAGACCACTGGTTTCACAGAGGAGGTGGTGCAGGAATTGGCTTGGAACACTTGGCTGAGGACTCAGCTCTACAGCTGTGTCAGTGGGGAGTCTTATTTGGGGCCTGGAGAAGGAAACCCAGCCTCAGGAGGGAGTGTGTTCCCTGTGTGCTATTAAGGGAAATTGTGCTTGATGCAGACAGCTGCAACTGAAATGACTCTGTGTATCTATTTTTGTTCCAAGTGAATGCCCCTCACCTGTGTCCGTGGTAAGATTGAGACTCCTTGATCACTGGCCCAGAGGAGGGACGTCACACACATAACTGTGATCTCATAATACAGACAAGACATTGTTAAACTATTCCAGGAGCTGCCAGTTCAGTGAAACTGTCATTGGTGCTATTTTTGTGGAGATCTACATTAAAATAGTTGTAGACCTCCTCTTACTAACTGTATTTCTTATCCCAAGCAAATTTCATGCAGTTCCTATGAAAGCCTTCACATATCAGATTTTTAGCTGAACCATCAAAGGTTAAGTTAATTTCCTGACTATTTGTAATATTCTCAGAGTAGACTAAAAGTAACCCTGAATCAGCTATGAAAGTGAACAGGGACATAGAAGAACTGTGTCTGTGTACTTTCATTAGTAACAAGAACTATACTTCTGTCTACTTCTTACTTCTTAATTATTCTACTGGAATTGAAATTGCAGTTCTTAAATAAGGAAGTTAACCACACATTCGATGACATCCCTAAAATCGGACTTAATATTTATTATTTTTTATACAAAAGAGACATGTTTGTTTAATTTTCAAACAGATATTTTAGCATATCTTAAAGGAATATATCTTGATGTATTAGTTATTTTTATAATATGGCTTCTCAATATTCAGTGTTATTATATTTACCTGTCATCATTGGTGAACATTTAGTGACATGTCTGAAATAAAAGCTTTCCTTTCAAAAATAGTTTTGTGAGTTTTTGCTTAGGGACGTTTCTTAAACCATTTATTTTTATGCCAGCTTTTAACACTGTATTCAGTACCCATAATGCTAGTCTGTTAAACATTTTTAGTGATGGGTGATAAATTTTGTACTAGTTATTAAAGTTAATCCAAGGCAAGTATTCCACATTTCCACATTAACAAGCAACCCTATCTTCAGTATGTACAGTATGTATTTTTTCTGAGTTTAGTTTAATGAATTATTATTATTGTTATTATTATATTTTTCAATTGACTAGAGTGCAGTCAAGCTATGGGAAGGTCATATCTGTTGCAGTCATCCTGGGGCATGCATCAGTTTATATGGCATGCAGAGAACTGTTTTGGTGCTGTACACTGAAACCTATGAAGGATCAACTTACGTTATTAGAGTCATTTTCAGAAAGCTTAACTGCATGTTGTCTTCTTATCTTGGGTTTCCTGCTCACTTCTGCTTGTTGTTTCGTTTTTATAGCCAATTACTTTTTTTTTCTATCATTAACATTTCCACAGTTTCTGGAATGTTTTTTTCCTTTGCTCACTTTCTGAGTTCAAACTTCTGTCTTCTCACTCCCCTTCTGTTTTATTCCACTGATTTCTGCCTTGTATCACACAGTGTTAGAATATATTTCACTGACTTTTTTCTCCCTTTATTCATGTGGCATCTCTTGCTCCTCATCTTCATTTACTACTATAATCACTAATGTTTACCTTCTGTTTCAGTCAAATAAATCAACATAACATTACATTGTAGATAGTCTAGATTATACAATAAAAGACCATTACTGTTCCAAAATATGCATGCTGATTAGTCACCTCAGCCAGTGTGCCCATTTTAAATTGAGCATATCAAGCATATCCAAATAGAAAGAAGTCGGGTTGCTTTACTATTGTTTAGCTGATGGACTTTCTATTAGGATATGCTACCTTTAGATATTTTAAGAGGGACAAAGCAAAATGTGAGACAGAAAATCAGAACATTCTGCAAAACTCTAGAATGTAAAAGGTAAAGCTCTGGTAATACGAATGATTTCAATCTTTTTATCCTTATGTCTCAACTGTCCAGACTTTAGTAGAATGTCCACCACTATCCTTACATGTTTGCCCTATTACTAGAGCTTTCATTAATGCTGACATTTAAAAAAAAGCAATAATAAAAAAAAAAAAATACATGGACTCAAACCGATAGCAGTATGCTCTCTTTTACAACAGCCCCCTAGCACTGTACAAATGTATTCTGCAGACGTGCGGCCATACATACCGTACACATACCCAGCAGATCATAAAGCATTAAGAAGGCGGAAGAACACTAAAGTGCTGCTATACAAAGACATTATTCAAGAAAGGTAAATCATTTCTTTCTTAAATAATGTTATTGTATAATAGCAATAACCCACTCCTGGTTGTCGGTATCACAGTATTTGCCTTTGTTGGATCACTCCACACCAACTAAGGGTAAATACTGTGATACCTGCACCCAGATGTGGGTTATTGCTAAAATATCTTACTGTTTTTGCTATGTATTTCACTTCCTGTTGTCAAAGTCATAAATAAAAGGATATGGCAAAGATCACCTTCTTCACCCAGTTATCTTCTAACTAACTAACTAACTAACTAACTAACTAACTAACTAACTAACTAACTAACTAACTTTTAGATAATAATAATCATGTTGCCTTATACTGGTCTTTGTGTCCATCTTCTAAGCACCAAAGTGATGTATTCTTGAAATGCTATGAATTTTCTGTAGTGTTAATGGGCATTTGGCGGACAGCCTAAGACACATTACAGATTATTTTGCCACTCATATTGGTACTATAAAAGCGAGATATGAATGACATTTTCTGAATAAATTAGTAGGATGCTGCTAGCTATGAACATACAATGCCAATGACCCTGGATAATGCAACATTCCTTTAATGGCAGCACTGACTTGTACAAAATATAACAAACTAATTTGTGTGTGTGTGTGTGTGTGTGTGTGTGTGTGTGTGTGTGTGTGTGTGTGTGTGTGTGTGTGTGTGTGTATGTGGTGTGAAGCTTTGTCTGATGTGATCTGATGTGATGTGCTTACACTGGTCTTAATTTAATACTCTACAGCAGGACAAAACCTGTAAACCATGTGTGATGAGATAACAAAGACTCTGTATGTAACACACTGGCATGGAAATAAACTCTGATTAATGTAACATATAATGTCAGAGTCAAATTTGTCAACCAGTAGTGTTGTTGTAGTGTGTGATACCAGTGGTGTTCTGTATCATGTGTAAACAATGTTTTAACTGTGGGAGGTCATTTATATTAATTCTACCAGTGCTACTTATATTAATAATTACATTTTCCAGGGGTGTCAGTCAGTGGGACTATGAATAATATAGGCTGCTAAACTGTAGGATACATAACAGGCTTTCAGTTATATGTGGCATTACCAGATATCTCTCAGTTACCAAGTATTAAAACAGGGAATATTCTTCAACATTCATAATTTCAGCAATGTGTTATTGTCTGTAAATGGAAAAGATGCTCATTATGGAGCTTTGCTGTGATACGTAATAGTAAACAGAACCAGAACATATTGAACCAAAATAAAAATAAATAAATAAATCAAGGGCACATAAAACCAAACTGTAGCACTCATTTACATAACAAAAACATAGAAACAGAAGGGAAAGGCAGCTAGGGGGGTATGTCCCCTATTTTAACTCTGAAGTATGAAAGATAAAAAGAAACATGCTATTGTCTGGCAGAAAAGTAATCTACAAGCAATTGTAGCAGCAACACTGATGCAGTCACCCTATTAAAAAATCTGCTTTTAATTTAACATTACAGACTCACAACTCAAATATCCAACATTCCAACACAGTTTCACAACTAAATGATAATATAATATCTTCTCATTCTGCTCCAGTTGAGATATGGAATAAATCAAAATATTCTTAAATTATGAATGTGCAGCCATTCAGTATACCTCCTTAGGAATACCTTATGTCACACACTTCCTAAAATTGTACTCAGCATGGGTGGCTTCAACAAAACATCACCCATTGGGTCAGTGCCAAAGAATAATAGCTTGAAGAAGTGCAGTATTACCAGGTAGCAACAACCCTGCATCCCAAATCAGAGATGGAAAATGCTGGCAGTTCTAGTTACTGAGTTGGCTGTGGCACTCAGATACTGCAAAGAGCTGTGGTTGGGGGTTATGACAAAAAGAGCACATAAAGTAAAATGAACATTATGGTATCCAAGCTGGGCAGGAATTCAATAAATTTTTTGCTGGTATCCTTCTGGACAGGGATCTGCATGTGCAATGCATTGTAAACATGTTTAACTACATCTATAATACAAGTTAGCATTACTTTACTTCAAAAAAAAAAAAAAAAAAAAAAGTAGAATAGTATGGTCTACACAATTCAATAAATATAGATGCCGCTATAAATCCAAAGGTTCACAATCGCACAATTCATAAAAATCCATAGTGCCATGAAAAAAATAAGTCTTCATTGTGGTACTAAAAACAACAAGACTATTTAAATTCTACAGGATCAATGATTACTGAAACAAGTTTTACCCTAAGCTCTGATGTTTAAAGCCAACAACTGTAGCTCAAAAGTTAAGTTTGCAGTGCATTTTATCAAGTCTGTTATTCACAGCAGCTGTAAGAATGCCATTAAAAGGGCATGTTTAGATGAACAAAGAATGTCAGCTTCCTAAAAAATCTATTCTAAGCAAATGCAAGCCTGCATTCTTTAATATGCCCACAGCAGCAGCAACAGTGAAGCACTTCTAAAAACACTGATGATTAATATTAAATCTGTTGATGACAGACACAGTTTGTCTGTCATCACTCAAGTTTTCTGTTATGCATTCACGAGTAGAAATTAAAGCACATCTGCCTGTGACTACTACTCCGGGCCAGTAGTAACCAAGGAGACCCAATCCTCACCACTGACACTGGTGAAGGATGGCCAGTAGGAGCAGATGGATACACACAGTGTTTTTAGATGCAGTTCTCTGCAGCAAGCACAATTTCCCTTAAGAAAACACAGGGAGCACAATTCTGACCTGGAGCTAGACTTTCTTTCTCTCTCCCCACCCCAAGAAAGAGTCCACCCTTACCAGTTTGGAGCTCTGTGTTCCTGTTCACTGACACACATACTTGGATATTAGATTTACACACACACACACACACACACACACACACACACACGCACACACACACACACGAAAGGCTGGCACAGATTTACCAGCTGTGCCCCCTCTGCCCAGCCCAGTCAGCTACTCTAAGGATCTTACAAGTATACCCAGTTATACTGAGTAAAATTAATACTAGAGTTTGACCAATGCAGCAAGGCTTTCAGGAGCAGCTACAGTGTCACTAAAATAAGCATAAGTACTCTCAAGATGTTAAAAGTATTTTCTAAAAGACCATCCACAATAATATAAATAGAAATATTTAATAATAAATAATTAAATAGAAACCATGAGAATACTGATTATTTAGTTACAATAAATACCAGAGCTTCAATCACAGGAGATATAAAAAATAACACAGTTGGATAGATTCACACAGATGTAGGAAAACAATATTTACCTAATCTCACTATGTTTTCCTGACTGACTAAAGAATTAGTGATCCTTAGTTAAGTTACTTACTACAGTAAGGCAAGATGACGAGTGTTGAGTTGCTTACTACAGCAAGGCAAGATGAGGTGTGTTGTTATGTGAGATATCTATGAGAGATCTTTCCTGTCAGGTTCCAAAAAACAAAGTGCTGCTGCAAAGAGTTCCACAATATTTCTCACTAATATCTAAAAACTCATTTCATTGCTTGTTACAGAATGACAATACATCTGGGCACCTGACTCTGGTACAATACACACCAAGAGCTTTGCTAAAATGTGTTGCAGCATCTGAAAGCTGTAAAGCAATTTCAAAAACGTCCACCCTTCCAGGGTAGCAATTAGTTTATCCCTAAGAACAATACAGTACGATTCCTAGTCCTGGTTTTCCCAGACATTTTTGTCTCTGGCTGCACTAAGACCTGTAAGATAAAATCCTTAAGGCCTAAAACCAACCCATTTAATTTTCAACCTATTTTTCAAAATTAGCTGGACTAAGATTAACCTCTTCCCTTCCAGAATTATCTGTTAAAACATATGGATTTAATCAGTTATAATAATACTGTCTGACATACATGTATATCTCTTTTCTGTCTAGCAAGACCCACTGTTTATGCAGTTTTAACACAAGCAACTTTACAAATACATTTTAACACAAGCATCTGTACAAATCAGTGTGATGGTCAGTTGACATAAAATTATTTACAAAACTCCAGCTAGCTATGTTGGCATATGTTATTCATGTACTGCTTTACTCTCCCTGGCACAGATGACACTACCTCATATCATCACATCACCAATGACAATCAAAGTTAGAGACTGTTCAGATATCCAGCAACTGTATGTACCCATATGGAGTGCATAGGATGCCGACAGAGGAGGAGCTAGGATGGTGTGAAGGGGCAGTTGCCTTGGTGCCAGGGGCATCAGGGGTGTAATTTAGCAGATGACTATCCTGTGGTAGTGTAATACTGGCAAAATTACATGCTGAAAATGCATTTGCAGTTAAGGCTAAATAGCTCCAGTGCTTTGTGTGTGGCATTTAGCTGTAACAAACCACCTGATACAGTTGTAGGAAATGGTTTTCTACAGTTTTCAAAGGAGAAGATTTTTTTTGGTCCACAACTTCAAGTTGGGGTGGTGCCAGTTTGAGGAAATGCACAGGGTGCCAGGATACCTAGCTATGGTTCTTGACACAGAACACACATGCATGAAGGCTCCATAGACTACCTGTCAAATTACACTAAATTATATTAAGAACCGCAATGTACATTCTCTGGATCAGAGACATAAAATGAGCTGCAACATGTTTACAACAAACTAATCAAGCAACCCATGTCAACGTGGATAATGACAATTGAAAACATAGCACATCAGAGTTGAAATTAGAATTGTTGTGGTTTGGCATAATAGTTAAAGTGTATACCTCATAAACACAAGGTACAAGGTTTGATTCAACTTAAAATGGACCATAAGGAGCTAGCCTACCTCTTAGCCCAAGAAATGTGTACAAAGCTACAAATAATGTGCTCATTCCAGTTGTGACAAATGTTTGGACAGGTACATATCAAAAGGGTCAATTTATTCAGTAATCACCCTAATGAGTGTCAAGTATATTGAATGATTATATCCCTGGATCTGAGCAGTGTCTTTTAGATTTACGTTTTACGATGGGAAAGGACTTACAGTAGATATGTGGTGACCAAATGACAGCTCATTGTCAGCACAGGATCTCAGATGCCTAATTTCTGAAGGATATGAAGTCTGAAAATAAATTGTCTGTCATTATCTAATGACTTCCATCTTTAATGATTTGCCAGAAAACCACACATTTTATACAGAACAGAGCAAAAATATTGTACTTGTCAAAGGCTAGGATTATACACATCTTTGCATTTAGTTTTAGTTCATGATTTTGACAGAAGCTATTTGTTTGGGACAGGTCCTCTTGAAGAATATTGACATGCCCTGGGAAGTTTATTATAGCACCATGTTTGGCATCATCCTTCAGACTTGGTCAACAGCTTATTCTTAACATTAATTTTGACATCCAAGAAGTAAATGCCAAAAAGGATTGGTTCTAGGATTGAACTCTGGGTTACACTACTAGTGGGAGGTATTTTGCAGGAGGTAGAGTTGCTCACCTTGACTTACAGGGTTCCATTTGTGAGTCAATTTGATATCCAGTTTGCTTTTTTTATTCCAAAACAGCTGATAATGTGTGGAATAGTTAAGTCCAATTTGCAGCTAGTCATCTTGTTTAATATTTGATCTTCAAGACCAAAGTCGTATGCCTTAGTGTCTCTTCCCATAATGATCTAGTGACAATGAGGAATGCATATGTATCTGTCAACTGCTTTAATGTTAAAAACACCAGTTATTTTCTTAGTACGCAAGTTTTCTAATCCAGATGATGTTTCAAAGAACTGCATTTCATAGTTTACGTTTGAGGTGTTCACTTTTATCCCCGTCTGTACAAAACAAAGTTTTAGTTCTGTCAGTATTGGCTTTATTGGCAATGTTTCTTTTTTGTATGAGGTTAATCCCTTATGCTCTTCCCTCCTTGTTCACCTACTTTACTTTGCAAAATCTTAGCAAAGGTCTTTCTAAAGAACCTCCTGAAGTACCAGTCACTGTATCAGCAGCAAATTACATAAACAGTTTAAAATAATAGAGAGGAGATAGTTTTATTGATAGTTTCACACAAAGTCCAAGCTGAAATAATTATACTTAACAGCAGTTTATCAGTGATATCAACACGCATTAAAAAGAGCATAACCACAATTTTCTTCAAACTACCAATTTAACTCCATATTAAAAATGTACTTAATGTCTTTGTCTGATTTTTTCTGGAGACACTGAAATGCATTAATTTTCACTATATATAATGTTTACAGATACTATTGATTTGTTGAATACCAATTATATCTCACTGATAATCCAGAAAAAAAATGATATTCTATATGCAGAATTCAGTGCAAGTTAAATAATGAAACAATTTTGTACACATCCATTTCATTTGCAGTCATAAATGTATTTTAGCAGTAATAATCATAACAACAGATACATATAATGTTAAGAAGATACTCAAAATGAGAAAGTTTACTCAACCTTGTCCCCAAATTGGAATGTTTGTGCAGGACTGGATCACGAACTACTCTATACTACAATAGACTGATGTCAGAAGAAGACAATAAGCTTATCTAGACTACCTTTTTAAGTGCCATAACATTCTGACTCCTCTCCATCCTTACCTTACCCTTTTTCCACCATTTCCATGCCCCTTACATGCCTCAGTGGATTTCCTTTCACAACTGATTCCAGTGGTCCATTCTTTGGGTCCATAGTCCTCTCAGTTGAAAAAGTGCTTTCAGAAATCCAGGAAGTCGATAGACCCTTCATTCTGCTGACTGTTCCCTCTCCTTGTTCCCCTGCCCTTACTGTTCAGAATTACCTCCTTATATCTGAGAAACATCATCTTGCACAGATATCATATCTGTCCTGTCTTTATTGGTTTCAAATGAGAAGAAAACTAGGTTATGTAGGAACTAGTCATATTACTTCCTCACAATCCTACAGATCTTTCTAGTAGCTTTCCCCTGAATTCTTTACAGCAGCTAATGTCCTTTTTCCATATACGGCCTCTAGTGTTGTATGCAGTACTCAGTGTGGAGTTTGACTTTGACCCTATAGAAGAGAAGCATTATCTCCTGGTTTCTGGAATCTGCCACATTTAGGATACACATCAACAGTCTGTTTGCTGCTGCTACTGCTTTCTCACTGTTCTTCCACTGGGCCAGTCCATGAACAGTCAACACTCCCAGATACTCTTCCTGCTCTGTTATCATCGGTATCACTCTTCTCCGTTGATAGTTCACACCAGAGGTGACATGGCCTAAGTATAGTACTTTGCATTTACAGGCAGTAAAACTGAAATGACATCTTTCTTCTCACTTGTTCCACCTTTGTAAATCCTGCATTGCTGCATTAATCTTTGTGTCATTAGGAAAGAGGTTGATACTCTTCTTTATCCCTTAGATATGTCTGTGATAAACACAGTGGAGAATACAGGCACCCAAAGCAGACTCCTGCAGTACTCCACTGAGGTACCTTAATAATGAGTTTCAGTAGTTTCAAAGCCAAGATGTGAAATGCCAAGTACATTTCGTGGTCTGAAATAAAAGTAAAAGATTGCAAAGCAATGGAACTAGTAATCCTATTTTTGATGAGGTAATATGAATGAGAAGAAGTTCTTCAATATGAAGTATCAACACTTTATCTATAGCATAGTTCAAAATGTCAGATTGCAGACAATAAAGTGTCAACTGATCAATTAATCTTTTCTCAAGTGCCAATTGATCAAAATAATTTGGGCAAAACTTTCACTGACAATGGAGTTTTCTTTTTTTTTCCCACTCTTATAGAACCTTGGAGTAGGTATATATAAGGTTGGGGGTTGCAGAGGGTAAGATCCCTACAAAATACTAGCCCCCCCCCTACAAAGCAAACTTACCTTTTTGATTTGATTGATTGGCACTCAGTAAAAGGGTTGTCGATTGACTGACACAAATCTCTAAGGAGATCTACATTCTGTAAGGATGTAGATATCTAAGTATGAATTACTTAACAGTGGTATCAGCATAACCTTCTTCAAGCATGATCAAAATATTCAGTTATACTATGAAGAGTAGACAATCCCTTCTATCATAACATGATGACATCAAGATATTGAAGTAGCAGCTCCATGGGCTAAGGGGCCAGGCACAAGTGGGTGAATCATAACTGTCACCATCTCCATTGTTTTTTTCCGTGATTTTGCTAGTCAAACAGATTCTATACTATACTATATTATACTATACTATACTATACTATATTTTTATCAGTAGATGACAAATCCTCTACATCAAAAAGTTGTTGCTAGCTGCTTGTATTACATACTTAGTAAAATGAGACTCAATATTTCTGCATACTTGTTTTACAAATGGCTGTAACATGCTTATTTATATCATTTCAAATGTAATTGAATGATAAAGTGGCTTAAAATACATTTAGTCTCTGGCTGACTGCTTTTACCCGAACCTGCCCCAAATTTCCACCCCCTCTCTTCTCTGCTGCTGTTTAATCCCAGTTGGCTACTGATGCTTCATTACACTTTGTAAAGAATTCTGTGGGACAAAGAATTCTTCATGAAATTCTTTACATTTCCTCTGAAATGCTTCCCTTCAATCTGCTACCCATGCCCCATCACAATTTGTTTGCAATCATTTAAGCAGCAACCCTATAATTTCACCCTGTTGTGTATATTCTCATATGTAAATATACTTGAATTGTGTGGTCTTTCCTCATAATTGGACAAGTTTATCTCCTTCATTTTAATAATTACCGTCTATACTCCCTAAAACACTGTGTGTTTTTTCAACCTGTAAAGTATTTACAGATGTACACAATACTACATGCAGAGTCTTGCAGTACAGGCCATGTACATATATATATATATATATATATATATATATATATATATATATATATATATACATACATACATACATACACACACACATAGCTGTCACCAGTTTATTGATGCTAAATTGTAAACCTCACATTTCTTTGTAAAAATGCATAATTTCTTTTAATTCCAACAAACCCTTTCAACTGTTGTACTATCCTATAAGCTTGCCTAGACAAACTTGAATAAATATTTTGTTTTAGTCATAAAACATTTAAACAAAGTGTCACCTACAAACCTAAAAATAAAATGCTTGAAAATCTACCCATCCTAATGTACTCACTGCATATCTAAACCAGTTAACTTAGTCCAAACTAAAAACATATCTATTTTTTCTAATGCTTCCATTAGTTAGGGTGAAGGGACTCGAGTGGGTTGGTGATCTGCTGTAGCCTGACACCTAGAAGACAACTTATAGCCACCATTTTCTTACCCATCTTAGTGGGAAGTGTATTTGTGTGTCTCACTATAGAACCACTTATGAGTAGAACATTGTCATGTGGCTATACTGATGGTGGTAGATACCTTAAAGGTTTAGATGGTAAAGCTGGGTGGGTGTTAATGGTAAAGTTTGTGCTGGCAAGCATAAAATGTGTAGATTATGGAGTGTCCTAGTACAGCTGAGGAGATAGTTTGGTTTGTGCCTTAAAGCCCCTTGAGGCTTGTGGAGAGATTTCATAAATACCTCAAGTCCTAGCATTTGTTAATTGCCGTGGATGTGTGGGGTGAGTGCACACAACACTTCCAAGATTTCTTTGGAACCAACTCACTAGATCATTTAGTGCTCACCTCCACTAGGAGAACAAATTTACTTGACTTAGTATTCAGAAACATTTTGCCACTATGCTCTAAGCCTTAATTGCCACAATTCTCTAAGCCTATAGTTTTCTATCACTGGTCATGCTTGACCTCCACTTGATAGACTGCACATTCAGAACCCAACCCAACAGGACCATAAAGCATACTTTCTCTAGAGATCTCTCAAAAGCTGTGTTGCTACAACTAGCAAATGACTTGTATTTCAACACCCCCAAGGGCCATGTGATCAACTCCACTGAATTTGGGTACTGGCACGGCATAAATGCCCACGTAGCTCAGTTACCTAGTGCATTCTATGAGTCTATAATTCCATGCTGTGAGCCTTTATGCCCATCTACATGCCTGCATTGAGGCATTAGTCCCCATCTATAGCAAATATAATGCCAAATTTAGGAAAAAAAAACCTTTGGTGGACCGACGGTGTGAACAAACTTTATAACAAAATAAAAAAAAGCTCATCACTCTTAGCAGCACATTGAAACAATTATTTTCTAAAGCAGCACTAAAGAAAACAAACAAAAAAACTTAGAAATCAAATCAAATCTGCAAAGTCTAAGTATGAACTGAAAATTGTCACTCTAGCAAGCACAACCAAAAATCCTTCTTTAACTTTGTTGATAATCTTAGGAATAATGCTGAGCAAGGTACTGAAATGATCCACAATATTAGCCAATCAGTCTCAGAGGAATTAGCAGACATATTAACTGACACACTTAGTTCTAGCTTCTTTTCCCATCTCCTTCACCTTTAACTGCACAACAGACAGTCTATGATTTCCAGAAGTTCCCTCCAAGCAAGTTTTAAAAGTTTTCTCAGAAGTAAAAACCACTAGCTCTAACAGGCCTGACAACATATCAGGCTGTTTCACATACAAAGCTGGTAACTTGTTGGTATGAAACATTATTTCCCTAATCTTCTCTGGAATTTGTCCATCCTCAGCCTCTCAACTGGAATTCTTTCTGAGGCTTGAGAACCACCATGGTCATCTCTCTCCACAAGAATGAAACTAGTTCTGACAAAATAAACTACAAAATGATAAGTCCTCCTAGCTTTGTCTGCAAGACAATAGAACATATTGAAGACCTCATAAATAATGACATTGACAGACTAAGTCACTTCAGATAAGTCAGTTTGTGTTTATGAAGGGTGGATGCTGCCTACCCAGTCTTGGAAACTTCTTTGACAAAGTCACCAAGGTCTTGTATGAGGGTAAGACTGCCATGATCTAGCAATGGCCTTTGACACCATCCTGCACTCTGGTGTTGTGGACAAACCAATCATGCTAAATGTAAACCCATGTGTAATACTCTGGGATAGTAAACTGGGTCATGAACAGAACCCATCAAATCAAGATTTGGGATTCCTTTTCACCGAAAAAAAACATGTTTAAAGAGGGGCTTGCTCCTTCTTGGCACCTATTTCTCTGATGTTCAACCTGACACAAAGGGCCTCTGGCTGCCTCAGTTTGCAGATACCTGCAAACATGGGGCTATCATCAACTGTCTGCCAACTTCTAGATCCTACAAGAGGGTCTATCACACACACACGCACACACACACACACACACACACACACACACACACACACACACACACACACACACACACACACACACATGATGCCTAATACATGGTCTAAGGCTAGATGCAAAAAAAAAGTGTAGCACTATATTCTTTGGAAAATACCAGTACCCCCATACCTATCACTAGTATCTTGCATTTACCGCTCCTTTAAATCCAGTGCCAAAGTGAACAGTGTAGCTGGATTGGATGTGTCAGTGTTCATAAGAATCCATTTCACCTCCAGACTCATAATGCAGGACAATGACCTTGAACTCCTACACATCCTTCTCATGATAAACAAAAGCCACTACCACATCAAAGCCAACTACTGTTCCCTCTCTATGACACTGGCAGACCATGAGGCATATCTAAACAAACTGACATCACTCACTCTAGAAACTAACACTACCGTCTTGGGTGATTTCAGCTGTCCCTCCATTGACTGGAGGGCCTATGCCACCACAAATATGAATGCAAAGAAATTCTTGGACTTCATTAATGCCAATTCATTGGACTAACTAGTCCAAATCCCAATGAGGGGCTCAGAAATATTGGACCTTGTCCTCGCCAGTATAGTCCTTTTATGCTCAGTGCCCATAGTTACCAAATCACTGGTAACACTTACTTTATGTGCAAGAAATGAGTTATTTTGAAATGCCTCTGTCTAAGGTATATCATCGGCTAACTTATGTCTTGATGAAATTTAACCCCCTCTCCTCATCTTGATGACCCCATATCACACGGACTGCCATTTTTACTAACAAATTCTATGCCCATCTGCAAGCTTGTATTGAGGCCTTGCCTTGATCCCAAAAAGACATAAATATAGTACCACATTCAAGAATAAACCCATCTGGAGGAGCCCCATATTAACAATATATACAATAAGAGGAAGAAATTCATAGCCCATAAAAGCAAATGTAACTCTCCACCAGTTAGCGAAGAACTCAAAAAGACCAACAAGGAACTTTGAAGCAAAATCAAATCCTCCAAAAGCAGGTACAAATTGAGAGTTGCCACCCATGCCAAAGACAACCGCAATACTTTCTTTAGCTATGTCAGGAGCATTAAAAATAATACCTAGCAATTCTCTGAGTTAATACAAAACTCTTAGCTTCCCTAATTATCTGCAAGACATTAGCATTCCTATACCAACCCCCATGATCGCTTATGAGCAAGTCCTAACTGCCCTCTCTAAGACTAAGTACACCAGCTCCGTGGGCCCTGATAATGTTCCAGTTTTACTTCTTGTTAGTGTCAAACATTGATAAACTCATTATTAAGCACAATCAAATGTAAAAATGTTACTTAAATGTAAGCAAGACCAAAGAATAAACAGTGGACTTCAGGAGGACTCAGGAGATACATCAACCTCTGGAAATTAAGGGGGTGACAGTGGAAAGAGTAAAAAATACCAAGTTCCTGGGGGTGCACAGCTCAGATGACCTATCCTGGTTGACTCATATTAGCCACACAGTGAAGAAGGCACAACAATGTCTGCACTTCTTATGGAAATTGAGGAAGGCAAGCCTGTCAGTCCATCCTCAAAGCCTTCTACAGGAGGACCATCAAGAGCACCCTCTCAAATAACATCATAAAAGCTCTCCTGAGGGTAGTGAGGACAGTGGAAAAAGTCATTGGTTCTTCACTCCCATCCATGGAAGATCTGCACCAGACTCAGTGTGTTGGAAGTGATAGCAAGATAATTGGTGATCCCATTCACCCTGTCCATGGCATGTACTGCTGCCTTTCCTCAGGCAGGTGGTATTGCAGCTTAGACTGCAAAACATCCAGACTGAACAGGAGCTTCTTGCTTCTGTCTAAAAGGCTGCTGAACTTGAATGCCAGGCATGACAGCGATTTATCAGAACAATATGTCACTTGCTGTGAAGTATCACCTATAGTAATCATGCAGGCAAATTGATTTAATAACTGGTACAATTAGCCTGATTTCTTATGCTATTACTTTCTGAATGTGCAATAGTCAGGACTGAGTCACCACTCCATACATGTGCAATATGAACATCAGAATATATCATACCACAACTGATCGAGTGCAATATTCTAAGGAATCACAATGTGAAGTCATAGTCTATGCAATACATACTAGTATAATATTGTCTAATGTCTCCCTGTCCCCTTGTGATAATTTATTGTGTTGTTAATATTTTAATTATTACCATGTATGTTTTATTCTTACTATCATTCAATCTATGTGTTCATTGTTATGTCTTGCACGGGGACCAAAGCAATGTAGTTTTGCTCAGCTTGCACTGCTATGTATATCTGATCTACAATAAAGTTTACTTTGACTTTGAATCAATTTCTGTCTTACCACTTGATTCATATCAGAGGAATGGAGAGCTGCTGTAGTCATTCCACTCCACAAGGGAGACTCACTACTGATCTGCGCAGCTATAAACCTATAAGCTTCACCACCCTTATTTGTAAGGTAGTGGAGCATATCATTAAGGAACTTATTAACAAGGACATAAGCGGTTTCTAAATCCTGGACCCAAACCAATTTGGGTTTGTTAAAGGCAGATTCTGCCTCTTAAACTTGATGGACATTTTGAACAGGTCACTGAGGCATTACGCACAGGTAAATCATTTCTCACTGCATAGCTGGACTTGCCAACGCTTTTGATACCATTCCACATTCTGGCATCATCAATAAGCTAATACAATTAAATGGAAACCCCATGTTACCTTCTGAAATTCACCCCAGGGATCACGTAGACAGGGGTTCAGGGAAGTAAATATTGTGGGAAGAAATAGCCAGGGAATTGTTATGGCTAGGCTTGTATAGGCCCTAGGGCCCATAGCCTAGTACCATCCTATGAACCTATGGATAACAAACTGACTCACTGACATTATTATTTGGATAATCTCTACCACTGGTCTAGTTCAGTATGAACACAATTTAATACCAAAAATGCATTGTAATTCATTTTGTTAAAATACAATTATGAATGTCCTTATGCTATGAATAACCAGCTGTTAGTGTCCTTATGCTATAAATACCAGCTATTAGTGTCCTTACACTATGAATAACCAGCTGTTAGTGTCCTTATGCTATGAATAACCAGCTGTTACTTGATGCAAGCAGTGTAAAGGATTTGGGAGTTACTATTGAGTCCAATTTGACATTTAATGAACATCTAACTAGTATTATTAAAAAGTGTTATGGCATTTAAGTAATACTAGGCAATGTTTTGTGAACAGAGATGTAAGAGTGCTGTAGCCTTTATATAAAGCTGCTATTAGACCTATTATTGAAGATTGTGGTTTGTTTATAGCATTGCTCAGATATAGAGATCAAAACATATTCAAAATAGTTTACTAGTTCTAATTAGGGTTTAAGATATTACTTTTATAAGGACAGGTTAAACATATTCTCTTTTTACTCAGTGGATTATAGACTCATTTGTGGGCATCTAATATTGGTGTATAAGTGTTCTCTTTAGATAAGGTGTTCTCTGCCATGTTGACTTTATTAAAGAAAAGGATTAGATTCCTCAGTCAGGATCATAATTCTGGGAACTGTGGCTCTGGTTACGTTATCCCAAGTGATTACTAGTAGATGGGAAATTTCTTTCATGTTCTTTCCTCAAAGAGCTGGATGGGTATGGGGTAGTCTTCCCTTAGAAATTAGAACTAGTAAGAATGTGGCCTGGTTTAAAATGGCATTTGATTGATGGTTTAATGGTTTAATTCTTATGTTTTTGACCCATGTTTATTTGTTGGTAAACTCCTGGATAACTCCAGTAGGGCTTCTTCAGTTGTTATCTTCACACTGAGTATTGAGAGACCCCAGCCTATTAGTATCGGAGGCATGCTGTCATTTAAAAGAGTAGATACCAGAGGTATTCCCCAGGGACTGGTCCTGGGACCACTGTTCTTAAGAATCTACTTTTCTGATGTTAAGGTTCAAACCAAGGGCCTGTGGCTGACACAGTTTTCAGATGATTGTAAACTTGAGCTGTCATAAATATATCTAGTGATATCAAGACTTTCCTAAAGGGCCTATTATGCACTAGCAAGTGGTGCATAGACCACGGGCTTAAATTACATCCCAAGAAATGCAGCATAGTGTCCTTTGACAAAGCTGGCACCCCTACTCCTATCACATAGGTGACACCTCCCCTAAAAATTGACTTGATCATTAGGGACTTAGACACTTTCATAGACAGTGAACTATCCTTTGACATCTATGTGACCACTTTCATTAAGAAATCCTTTTAATGAGCCAGACTAATTACCAAGGGTATACGTTTTAGATTCAAGAACGTTATCATCTCCTTTTACTCCTCCTTTATCGCTTTAATAATTAAGTATATCCCCCATTGATATGGACTAATTTAGTCACATGACCTAACTCGAGATACTGCAGCATTTTTCTACTAAAACAATCAATGTTATGTCCACCTGGAGCTACACTGACCTCCTGAAAGTGACTGTACCCTTTTCCATTTCCTATCGATTCTTGAGAAGGAACCTTTGATTACTTACAGAGCTTTGAAGGATCTGGTCTTGTACAACATCTTGAATATCTGCAAAATTAATAACAGCCTAAACAGCTGCTCAAGAGACCTAAACTTCTAACAAAACATAAATAGGGCCTGCTGGTGTGAAAGTTATCTGTCACAGAGAATACATCTTTTATGGACTAGACTCCCAGTGGATGTAAAGCAGAGTAGCTTCTTAACCCTTTTCAAGTGTAACCTGTACAACTGGATGGGCAATCATAAGTGCACCTCTCTAGGCCTTATAGAAAGGGGTTGAAACTAAGAACAAGTACCTTGTGTCATTGAATCTGGTAATATTCCATACACTGGTAATTTCAATGTGGGATCATGTGGCTAGACTATAAACTGTCCATTGGATCAACAGCCTAGTGTTATCCAGTGAACCTATGAACTCAAAAGGCATGTTCATCAAAATCAGTAGAATTATTATGGGCCTGGATATCTTCATTGACAATGAAGTCTCCTTTGGCCACCAAGTCTCTGTGCTAGGAAATCCTTCTATATAGCCCAACTGATTACCAAAGGCATATCCTTTCAATCCAGGAATGTTATCATCTCTCTCTGCATCTCTGTTATTAAGTCCATAATAGAATGCAGTGTACCTTCTGCAAGTACTTGACTAAACACAAAAAAACGCAGTACTTCTTCACTAAGAAAATCAATAGTTTGAGTATTGTTCCTTTTCTTTAATAAAGTCAGAATTGTTGACCTCAAAGCCTGAATCCTTGTAGATACATTGTCCATGGAGAACATGCCCAACATCACAATATGCTTTTGAAAAGCACCAGTTAACTGAAATAATGTTCTTGCATGTGAAGTCACTTCCAGTAACATGAAAAGCAGAAATAATATCACAGAAAATTTTATTTATGCTATATATTACAGTAGTGCTCTAAATCCCAAAAAGGGATAGCCTTTCACATTAATAATAGTGAAAGACAAAGACTTTCATTTGGATCATTTTGATGTTCTTAATTCAGCTGGCATCCATAGGACATAACACTGTGAAAAGTATAAATTGCTACCCCATCTAAATGTCCTAACTGAATCAGACTCACTAACCTTTTTTTTTTTTTTTTTTTTTTTTTGCAAAATGGGCAAGTGCAAAGTTCTTCCATTTCATTTGCCTGATGTAAAGTGCTGATAACCCATGAATGGGTGAATGTGTCCAGCTACCACAGTGTTAGATTGTGACGTTTAGAACACACAAGACTGGAAATTAAGTTTACAAAAGGAAAGATTACTTACTAAGGAACAGTTTGCCTAAGCACTGCATAGGTCCTTAAATCTTTTATATATGTTTCTGTTTAAGCTTATCCTAGAAAATCCCATAATAATTTGGCATCCGGTGTTAAAACAGGTATTGATTAACTAGGAAATGTACAGAAAAAATGTATAGGTACACCTGCACTGCTGTCATATAGTCTTCTTCTTCTTTCAGCTTTTCCTGGTTAGGGGTTGCCACAGCGGATCACCTGTCTGCTAATGATTGGCAGTGGAGTTTTATGGTGTCAAGTTGCCAGCCCAGTGCCCAACCTTCCACTGAAGGCACACACACACCTAGGGCCAATTTGGAGTGTCCAATCCACCTATAGCATGTCTTTGGGATGAAACCGGATCACCCAGAAGAAACCCACGTGACCACAGGGAGGACATGCAGACTCTGCACAGAAGGTACCCCAGCTGAGAATTGAACTGGAGAACCTCTTGCTGTGAGGCGACAGTGCTAACCACTGCACCACCATGGCCACCCACTGTTGTCATATAGTAATAGTCCTCAAATCTAAGCAAACGATTTTGTACGCTTCTGTACAGGTAGTTCAGATTTGATATAATTCAGGTTTCTACATGCCTATGTTCCTGGATGAATGTACCAGCCTGATTTTTTTATCCCATCACATAATACTAGTTTTGATGTAATTATTTTAATTATAGCAGTATGTAAATCTAATAGTGGCAGCCAAATCTTAGCTGTCAAGTTATCTGTCTGGCAGAACAAACTAAACTGATATTTTTTTTTTTGCTTTTGAACATTGCTAGATATTAAGTGGTACAGTGCAGATGGAGTTCATGGACTATTGTATACATTCAGTAGTTTGTTTTCATACATTATTGATTGATTGATTGACTGAATATTCAATCCATCATGGAATGTTAGCATTTAGAGCCACACCTTCTTTTACTTTCTCAGTCATCCTCATGTGAGACACTGAGTCAGGCATCTCACATTAAACAGAATGATCATTAAGCAGTGTTTGGTACAGAGATTTAAGACTATCAGGTCCTGTGACAATCCTGGGTTTGATTCCTACAGCCTCCATCCTCCTTTTGTGTGACCTTGAGTGTGTTATTTAAACAGACAGTGTTCCTGGGCTGGGATATAATGGGTTCATATGATTCAACACTGTTCTGCACTGGGTTACTGCTGTCAAGACTTGTGTTATTAAAGATAGATAGATAGATAGATAGATAGATAGATAGATAGATAAATTGATCTATAATAAAATCTTGTGTGCTTTAATCTCTTCCTGAACACCAGTTGTGTAAATTATCCACTTAATTAGTTCATCAGTGAATTCCTAAGATGGACTCAAAAAATTGTTTCTACTTTCCCCAACAGGAGAGTCATTCTGAGTGGCCTGTTTCCCTGGCTCATTCTTAAGACCTTTTCTTGCATAAGGTTGCTACAAAAATAACCCTTGCATTTTGTGGTATACGCTGTCACCTGGAAAATAAACTAATCAATGGCTACCCAGTCATTTATTACTGTGCAGTGTATTTGTATGTTAACATGTAGTCATGTTGACCTCATCATCACAATCATTTTTTTGGGGGATGATCTGGTTTTGACAAAGAAAACAAAGAAGCTGGTTATTAGAAACAAGTTCCAGTGTGCAGGCAAACAAACGATACAGTGTCAGGTCAAATCCATCACCAAAGCAAGTCATGTTGCATATAACTAGATGAGTCATCCATGTGAGTATGTTGTGACAGCTATGTGAGCTATGTTAGGGATTTAACTTTATTTAAAGTTCTTCAGGAGGACTTTGAAGGCTAGGTGCATGGTAATCTGTTAACAGAGTTCAAAACATAGATGGTCTTAACTGGATATAATATATGACAGTAATAAATAAATCAAATGATAGTTTATTAGATGTTTCTTTAAGCTTTCATTTATTTGTAGAAACAAGAATTACATTGGCAAACTAATGCCTCTTACAGTGGATTTCTTGTTGTAGCCCTAGAATGAACAGTTCCTTGCAATAAATATTAGGGTTAAAGAGCATATTAAACATACATAACTCCGTACAGCTGAATCCACAGCATACACATACTGCCAAAAAAGGAAGAAGGATAGCAGTCTAATACACTGAACTATTAAGGAGGCAACATACATTAGGTGAATTCCATGTATCTCACAAGTTGCTGACACACCTACATGAAATGCAGGCACCCAGAAAGTTTTTCAACTGAAGTTATACAATACACTTGTACAAACTGTAACAACTTTTTTTTTCCATTTAGGGAGATGATGGTACTACTTATCAACAATCTGGACTAGAGAAACATACAACTAGAGATTGAAGACTACTTACATGACATTTAACACACTGCTGCTAAACATTAAGTAATGACAGAAATTACATTTTATAAAGAAAAACACAGTGAGAAAGGCAGCAGTGTCCATTTTGTAAATGCTGCATTGTAACCAAGAGGAAGGAATTGCCATATGTTATTCCATATATGAACTTTTGCCTGCATTTATTTATTTACTTATCTGCCTGCAGTGACTTTGAAAGCACACTAGGCATCTCCTACATTTATTTGCTGCCTGGGAAAATCTTGTAGTCATTTTCTATAGATATGGTAGAAAAGAAAAAAAATAACCAAATATGCAGGCAAACATCAAATCCATGAACCAGATTTTCGCGGTTGCGAATTTCGCATATTTTGGTACAGATGAGGTCATGAAACACTGTACAGTGGTATTCACAGTGTTTACTGCTGTGGAATAACTTTGCATTAGCTTGGGGAAAAGAAACATTCCAGAAAACCCTCTTCCAGTTTTTGCATGCATTACACACACACACACACACACACACACACACACACACACACACACGCTTGAATCGTCATGCATGCTACCGTACTGTCGAACGGACTATTTGCACTGAGTGGAAGGAATCCTTTAGAGAAGGCAAGCACACAAAGACATGAAGGATGGTTTTGGTTAACGTTTTACTTTTAACAATGTCTAAACATATGATCAGGTCCCACTGAAAAAGCATGCTACATGCCACAAACAACAGGACGAATCGTATCATCAAGCTGTTTCCTGAAGTGGTCTTAATAGGTTTATTCAGGAACCGACTTTGAGTGTATCTTTCATTTTGTGTAAACTATGGGCATTGCTTCCCAAATGGGAACAGTTTCTTAGCACCATTACTGAAAATCTTGACACATAAACTAGGAAGGGCAGCAATCCTTGAACTTCGTATATTGAAATGTTAGAAGGTTGCAGGGTGTTTTTTGTGAGTCGCTTTCCCTTCGCTGAGGGTAGATGATGTTGATAGCTGATTACAGGTTCCTGATTAAACCTAACAACAGTATGGCAAACATGTTACTGGCTGATGCTGCACTTCTTCCTGTCGTTACTGCCATGTTTGGACCTGAACCTATGTTTAAAATTAGTTAAAAATAAAAAGTTGAAGCAAAAGCATAATTCATGTGTCTGTGCCTTTTTATGTGGGGGAAACTGGAGAGCAATTGCAGTGAGTAAGACAGCAGCCCTGACAGTTGAAGCCTGTATGCACTTTACTGTGAGCTACATGACATGCTGGCGGTAAAGTGCATACCTAAACAGCGACATTAGCTTACTCAGTTTTTACTGATAACCCTGCCTAAAACAACCTTCAGTGTGAAAGTAAACCCATTGTCTGTCATTGTCACACCACTATCGGTTACATTTCCACATCGGGAAGCAACTATTATTATTGCGAAAATCTGGTTGCAATAATACGTAAGTACCGAGAATAGTTTAAGATACTGCATCCTCAGGCACAATATATATTCTCCCCATTTGTACCTGTAGTTCTGCTATTCTGAGGATCATGGTTACATCCCTGGAATTTCTGTAGCATCAACTGAAAGGATAACTGTATAGTATCAAAAGCTGACAAATGTGGTACAAAGTGAGACCACCACATTCATACAACCCAGACAGCACGATAATTAATACAATAACAGACAAAGGGCTACAGGGTGATTCTAGACCAGGGCCAAGTGGTTGTACTCAGTGGGGTCTCAGCATAGAGGTCTAAATGGGAAATAATCCAGAGGTAAAGAGACAAAAGTGCAGAGTCTGGCACATGAGTTGGGGGCATGTTTTGAGACCAATGAAAATAATCCTAAGGAATATGAGGTAAGATGTTTGAACATGCCAGTATAATCTGAAAGTTTTTTGAGGTACTAAGAAGCAACAAGCTTGCTTATTGAATAATCCAAATAATGTTTCAGATAATGAATAACCAGTACAATCAATATATTTCACAGCTGTCAGTTAAACAAGAAATTTCTAGATGCTGTTTCATGCATTTTTTAACTACCTATTTTGTTAAAATAGATGAAAATAAATTTTTAAGAGTTCACAGGGAGGACAGTCTCCCCGGTAATTTCAAACCATTCCAGTGGGTCTGATATTTTACAACTGTATACATAACATAGTTTACTGCACTTAATGTTTTATATATACATGGAAGACAAAACTGTCTCAGCATGTTGCATCTTGCCTTTGATGTCGGAAGGCAAGAAGATTGTGAGTTCTCTTCCAGCAGCCAACTCAATTAAAATTCCAAAACTGGCATTCCATGATAGGATGTTCTATGCATAAGACATTTGATCAAAAAAACTGCTGCCAACCACAGCTATCACAGAGATTTTGATTTTGTTTAAACTTTTATATCAATTTATTGGGTAAAAAACACTGACAGATATTTTCTAAAAGAACAAAATACACACATTGAAAATGGAGTTAGTATGAGACAGAATGAAGTTTTCTTCCCTTGAAATTCGCATTTAGTGAAACTGCATCTGGTAACCAATTAAACTTCAAGAGACATTCTGGGATTCGTAATCAAATAGAATATAGTGAAGCCATAATTAGCAGCTATGTGAGGGGTGCAGGAAATCAAAAGTCAAATGCGTAATGCATTTGCTAACACCCTGAGATAGCCCACAGGGCACAAGTCTCCCTTTTCAGAAGTAGCCCAAGAGTATTGCCTGGTGATGTAGACTGGTCAGAGTCAGAAAGAAGACAAATGGATGCAGAGGGAATCAAACCCTACACTATGGGAAACAGCCTGTTAACAGCTGATAGTTTTACTCATCTGCACTAAGTGCTAGATATGCTGTTGAAGCCCAGACATAGTGCATTTCGCACCTGCATGCCTGCAAAAACAAACAAAATTAAAAAGGTATTCATACTTAAAGTATTAACTTTAAACTCATAGTCTTCATCATACGTCTCAACTGTCCAGATTTCTCCAGAATGTCCAGATTTTTGGCTCATATTTTTGTCTGTTTCTCATAAAATTTGTGGTTTTCTGGCAAATCACTGAGGTGATATGAGGATTGAAGCCACTAAACAATGGCATACATTTGAGTTTCAGACTTCAAATCTTTCAGAAAATGTATGTTAAAACAAACCCTATTACTCAGGCAACTTTCTAAGTTTATAAGAGTAATATTTAAATTATGTCCCTATTTTTGGGCCTTTGTCTCCCATTTTGTTGGGCTTTGTCCAGATTTCTTGCACTAAGAGGTTGAGTGGTATGGTATTCATGCTGTCCAATTTATTTAAAGCTAAATAAAAAGCACACTGTCAGCATTCAACAAAACAAGGAAACCAAGAATCATGCCTAAAGAACATCATATGATTATGTTTCTATTTACTTCAGTCGATTTCTTTTAATATTGGCTACTCTAATTCATTGCTAGCTGTTAAGCTTACAGTCCAGGGGACTATTAAGAAGCCTAGTCCAAATTTCCAGCTGCCCAAAAGCACTGTCTAATTAAGTGACTTACTCAGTTTCACACAGCAAACAAATGAGGGAATCAAACTCTGTACCATAGGAACTACAGCTCACAGCCTTAACCCTCTTTGTGAATTGCCAAACTAAAATAAAATGGGAGGAGAAGGATTCAAACCGTATACCCTTAACAAAGGAAACAGCAGCATTAACCCAATATGTTAATTTGTAAATTACAATTGGAATGGTGGGATGAAGGAACCAAGTATTCATACAGAAACAGAGATGTGACCATTCAATAACAGCTTACTCAAAGTCACTCAGTAGTCAAACTGAGGTGAAAGTACTCAAACCCTGTACTTTTTATAAGAAGCAGTGCATCAGTATCACACAGAATTCTATAATGACTGGCATTATCGAATGTAACCTTAGTGACTTTTAACTTTCAGTGATTTATCAGAGAAAGTAAAGATTGTGTGAATGTCTGACAGCTGATGCAGAGGATTAAGGCTCTAAGCTCTTAATGATCTGCTTCATTTAGTCAAGGATGCAGGGTTTAAATCTTTCTACTTCCATTTGTATTCTGTGTAACTCTAAGCAAGTCACTTGCTCCTGTGATGCAAAATATTTAACTGGCATTAATAAGTAATTTACCTCATTCTTAATGACAACTAGTTACTACTATCTCATAATGATTCTACATTTGAAAGGTGCAGTCACCTGTTATGCTTAAAAGTTAGCCTCTTACTTAAACATACTGTCAGTACTTGTGAGGTTGTGAACACCCACACTAGACATCCATTCAGTACGTAAGCATTGTTCATATCAGGTGTTTCATCCTGCAATCTGCAGACATTCAATAAGAGATCAGATCTGCAGCCAACCATTCCGAGAATCTGCAGCCATATCTCTGCAGTCACATGACACCTACACTCCTAAGCACTGCTCATGCTCATTGGTCTGCTACTTCCTTCCTGCACAATGCTAGTACTGTCAGGATGGGCTTATGCTATGGCACTTTGGTTTGTTAAAATGACTTTTTGGTTGCACTATAGCCGTGAATAGAACAACTTAAATTTATTATAACAGTGTGTAGTTGTGCGCTTCAGAATACTCATGAATGCAGATGTAATTTAAGTAAGAGCTACCTTGCTGGGAAAATTTTAGTTTTTTTAAGCTGATATTTGAGCTGCACTAATACACAAGTGAAAATTACCACCCCTGCTAATCTCTAGCTACTATGTTGAGTGAAACAAACTCTTTTATTGTATGTCTGTGCAGCTTCATAGATTATATGACTATGAGATACGGAGCATGGCCAAGAAATCTAAGGGAAAGCAACTTCTGGTGGTGGGAAATCACAAGCATAACCAGACAGTATCCAAGGTTCACTGGCAGCTTTGAACATTTTATTGAAGGAGGTGAAAATACATGTCCAGATACTGAAGACAACAGGAGAGGAAACAAAACATGAAGTAACATCGCTGAACTCAAATTTGGAGGGGCAACATCACAAGCTCATGGCAAAGCAGGCGGTCTTGACCTAGCACTCCAGGCAGCTAGAAGAAATCACAGTATAAAACTACCAACTGGAAGCCAAAATTGATGACCTCAAAAATAGGTCACCCCACAACAATCTGTAGGTCATTGATCTACCTAAACGAGTAGAAAGAGACAACCCAGTCAAGTTTGGCCATGTTGGCTTAAGTCAGCTGTCAAGGACTGGATAACTTGGGACTCTTTTTCTGGGTATCACAAATTATGGTATGAACTGCAATCAGAAATGTCTTCTGGGTTGCTTGTTAAAATCTTCGTCGGGGGGTTATGCTCTGGTAATGATGGTTTCATTAACTGATGTATATCTCTTAAGTTATGTATTAGTTTTTTGTTTTTTGCTTGGGCAAGAAGACTAGTGGTGCCAAAGCACAGTAGGGATCTGGTAGATGTCAGAGAGGAAGGTTCCTCCCCCATCTGACCTGTATATGGTTGACTGTAGGGATATTCCCTATTCATGAATTATATTGACTTATCTGAAAGACAGTACGAGTACTTGTTCTGTGCATCCATCTGCCTCTTTCCATTATGCTATATGTGGATTAAGAATTATTGAGGCATTACTGTGCTGCATAAACCTGGGATAACTACACATATGGGGGGGCAAAGGCATTCTGCTATACAGTAGCAATCAGTACTCAGTTCTAAACACACCTTCCACAATTCACCTCCACTACAATCATTTCCTCATTTCCCTCCTCCTCTTATCAAGTAGGTGTAAGGTGTGTTAGCCTGTTATATTGTTGGTGTTATCTTTGGTCCTGCCACTCGGCAAAGGATGGTTTGAGTGCTGTGCTTCCTACCCCTTGGTAGAGTGTCTTTAATTGTTTTCAGTGGTGTGGTAATCTGAGATGGCTGCAGATAGTGGAGTGGTACAGGGGACTTGGCTATCATGGAATGTAAAAGGCCTGAATGCTAAAAGTAAATCTGCTTGCATTCTGAAAGACATTCAGTCTGTGAGAGTAGGCATCACATGCCTGCAGGACATAAAACTTCATTTTTGGCTAAACAATTACTTAAACAGTGAGATGAGTGGTACTGTGGAGCATGCAACAAGTCCTCTGTGAGGGCTGTGTTAACACTGATCAAAGTGAGAATGAAATGGAAGAAATGTGTCTTAAGGGAAGACGAAGAAGGCAGATGTCACTCTCAAAAGCTTGCATGAGGCATTTGTTTTGTTAGTATGAAATGTCTATGTCCCAGTCATCAGAACTAGACCCTTTCTGTTCCTTTTACACAGCATTGGGTGAAGTGGGTAGTCACTGGCTTCCTGTCATTATAGAAGGAACTTTACTGTGGTCTTAAATGATGCCATGAATAGACTACCCATGGAATATCTAGCATAAGGAGGCTATTCTATCATGGATAAAAGAATTTCACTTGGTGAATGCTTAGAAGGTAATGCATCCTGCAAAGTCTGCCTTTATCTTTTTTGCCCCGCTGACTGGTTCAGTGAGTAAACTGGACATGTTCCTGGATAGCCACTATATTGTGGTGGACATTACACAGATTAGTATCCAGCCCAATGCCCTTTTGGATCATTGATGCTGTTGATGAGCCTCAATCTTTCTAAAACAACTAAACCTTAACCCCTTAGTCAGGATGGATCCTCTATTACTAGTCATAGAGAATCCTGCTGAAGATGTCAGGTGATGGATATCATGGTTCTGGCTTACAGCATTTTGTTGTAAACATTATGTGCTCCTACAGTGGCAGGTCTTTAAAAATGGTGTGTACAAATTCACACAATATAAAAGGTCTGCAGAGAGTAACAGGCACTACACGGGTTTATCAGACCTACAGCAGTGATTATGGAGCTTTACAGCATGTTATGCGATGGGTAAATTCTCAAATTCAAGGTCACATCAGGAGATGATCAGGGTTAGATAAGAAATCAAGGCCCTTAAAATGGCCAGACAACATCAGTTTTGGAAAAGAGTCAAATTATCATATTGGGTAGGACTGTCCAGCAGCCCTAAATTGTTGGCTTGTAGACTGAAAGAGACAAAGCAAACCCAGGCTATTACTGCCCTTAGGAGTGTGCAGAATATTCTTAAATATTCTACACAAGACAACAACAGTGTAATGAGGGACTTTTACCAGTAGCTATATGTGCAGTAATCCCGGGTGGGACAGCGCTGCATCATGTGCTTTCTTGACAGACTTAAATGGCCCATTCTGATACAAAAGGCAGATCTACAGATGCGTAACTATCCTATTTTGGAGGGGGAATCAAAAATGTGGAGCAGTCACAAAAATCAGGTAAAGCATCAGGTCCTGATGGACTTCCATCAGAGCTGTATAAGCTAGTGGTAGATAACCAATTGCTTATTTCATTGGACCTCTTTACTAGCAACAGTGAGAAGGGGGCTTTGCCAACTATATTTAGGCTTGCGTCTTTTATTACCTTACCAAAGGACAGTAATGACCCCACAAACCCTAGCAATCATTGCCCCATCTCCATTGCTAGTGGAAACTAAAATTTTAGCTAAGGTTCTAGTGGCTAGACTGGACAAAACTATCCCTTTACTGCTGGCAGAGTTCCAACAAGGTTTGATCCCAACAGACAGGGTATTAAAGGATTGATAATGACATTTTTCGCAGCTCAACAATTAAGCCAACACTCCCCTACCCCAGCACAAATCATCTACTTCTACTACTGTAGGATCTTCCTGCACCTTCACAAAGACTTTGACATCTTGAAGTTGAACTTCTGTGGTATGTCTTGAGGCATTTTGGAATTTCTATGGAGTTCCTGCACTGGTGTAAACTGTTATTTACTGTCCAGCTGCCATGAGTGATCACAAATAATATTTGATCTGAGCTGTTCCTTATGTCCTGTAGGGCTAGGCAGAGTTTCCTCCTATTCCATTTTTTATTATAATAGCAGTGGGATCTCTGAGTATGGCTATAAAGCAGAACCAAAAGCATTGGGGTATTAGGCTGTTGAATTCTAACATCCTGACCTGCATGTGGTTCTCAGATGACTGTACAATTTGGTTACAGAACCCTTAAAAGGATCTAGTGGAGATGCTGACTCTCTTTTAATAGTTTAGGAATGCCCAGGCCTTACACTAAATAAAGCAATGTCAGTTGTATTTCTGTTCATCAAAGCCAGTAAGGATACTTTGGCAGTTGCCCACCTCTTGGGCTGCATGTGGCCTACTGTCATACCTATTTAGGACCCTTGATGCTAGGGTCCCTAAATGAAAAGCTGGATTCTAATCTTCACAAAGTTTTGATATATGTACAGGATAAACATGCAGCTTGGTAGTGGTTTTGGCTTTCCCTATTGGCAAAAATAGCTGATCTGCATGTGGTGGTCCTTCCTGAGTTTTTGTATGCAATAAGGTGTCTTCCTAATACCTACTGTCAGTTCATGCAATACAATGGGCCCCAAAGGATTCATTTTGCATGGACAAAATCCATGGTTAGCTAGATAGAAAATAATGGCATCAAAGCTGCATGGTGGATTAGAAATACCTGATCTCTCTACATTGCATTTGAGTAGGTTTCTGCTTGTTTATGCATTGCACAGCACCATGCACTACCGCACAGTTGTGTGCCAAAGCCAGACAGTTAAATTCAACAAATTTTCTCTAAAACTCAGGCAGAAATATTCATCCATTGAGCTCCTCTGTGATTGATTCTGAATAGCCACCACTAGTGAGAACAGTCTTCAACCTAGCATTATGGACAGTTGGCCTACCCTTATTTCTCCTGCCACTTTTGTTGACTTGGGTCTCTTGAGGCAGTGTAGCAATTGCCTCATGTACACAGACAACCCTCTACTAATAACACACTTTGGTGCAGAGAGTGCGAGAGATGTATTTACACCAATAATCTAGAATCTAGCTCTATCTCACTCAAAACAGTAACACAGAGAAGGTTGTCAACTCATCTACCACTACATATACTCATTGTACCACTAGTCATACACATACCACTACTCATACACATAGTATGCATCAAACATGTAAATCCACATACATGGAAGTTCTCTTGAAAAACTTACCAAAACACCAGAGACCTCCAAAATACAAGACTGTTACAACTAACACAGTCCCCGCAGCACCCACGACACACAGCAACACCAGTGTCTCACCCAAGCCAGTAAGGCATAACACTTACAAACCACATTTTCTTGTCATTGGAGACTCAATAGTGAGACACACGGATGTCCCACTTACCAGGTTGGACAAGGAGAAAGTCATGGTCAGCTGCCTGTCCAATGTCAGGATTCGTCAGATCATGCATACAGTCAGGTCTCTCAGCAACAAGTACCATTATGACTCTGTCATAGTTCATGTTGGTGTGAATGATCTGAGACATATCTCACTGGACTATATGAAGAGAGAGACATGGTTGAGCTCTCTGGTATGTGTCCCAGGTAGGTATGTCCCTATCCTTGAGCAGCATACTACCCTCACCTAGAATGATGCCACAGTATAAACAAAAAATGATTGATTTCAATAATTAGCTCAGTTTTTGGTGTCCTTCAAAGGGAATACAGTTCCTGTCAGCCTGGGAAGCCATGGTCAACAAACCTTGCTGCTTTGCCAGAGACGTTTTGCACCTGGCACCTCTAGGCTTTCGGCTGTTGGCAAAGGCTCTTGCCTCCCCCATAGTGCCTTTTTAGGTAAGGTCTCAAAAACAACATTACCAACATGAAATTAACCAATCAGAACAAAATAATGGTCATGCTGCTAAATGCTAGGAGCTTAAACCAAAAACTGCATTCCCTGGAAGCACTTCTATCACTAGAAGATGTAGATGTCTGTGCAGTCACAGAAACCTGGTTCAAGGATTCAGAGAGTACCCCGGCCTTGCAAGGCTACGTCTTCCACACCTTTCAACTGTAAAATGAATATCTGAGAACCAAAGGAGGTGGTGTTTCAATCTATATTATAGATAAATTCACCTCCCATCTAGTTAGACTGGACAACTCCATGGAGTTACTCCAGGTCTAGGTTAGGTTGGGGAAGACCCACATTCAAGTCATAACCAATTTTAGATACACCTCCATGGATCATGATGCCCAGGATGCCTACTTCATCAAACTACAGATAATCCAAATTTTGCCGAACATACTAGTTATGGGGGATTTTAATTATCCCACCATCAACTGGGAAACCTACGCTAGCCCTAACTCACTAGTGCAAAAGTTCCTTGACTTTGTTAATTCAAATGTCCTGGAACACATTGTCCATACCCTGACAAGGGGAACAAACATTCTGGATCTGGTCCTCACCAACATGTCAAACAGATGCACTGCCGCAACTGTCCGACCCTCATTACTTAAAACTGACCACAAATCAGTCACCTTCGAGCTGGCACTAACACCAGAAATCACAAAGGGTGAAATCAGACTAAAATCTTCACCAAGGCACACTATACCATCCTTGGTAAAGGTATAAATGCATTTCAAGCCCCACCCCAAGCTGGAAATTGTAACTACACTGAAGCTTACATTAAAACCTTGTGCAATCACTTGCATAAGTGTATAAACGTGGCCGCACCAGAAAGAATCAAAGCCAGAGCCCTAAGTAAAAACATGGTGGGCATCTAGCATCAACAAACTTTACAATATACACAAAAAGTCACTGTCCAAGAAAACAAAGACAAGTCGCCAACAATGGAAATGCACCCTCCTCAGCCTCAACAGGCAAATAAGGCAACTTGTCAAATCCTCCAAGGGCTCCTTTGAGAGAAACTTAGCAAGTACAGCCAAGATTCATAACCCAGAGGCTCCCTTTACTCTGGAATAAAATCCCAGTCCAGGTTAGGCAGAGTCCCTCAATGACTCTCTTCAAGAGGAATCTTGATGAGTGGATGGGAGATCGTAGGTTTACCCCGGGTATCACTTCTGTGTCACTGTTAGACAGAGGCACAGTATACTAACCTCGAAAAAGGGCATAGCAAAATAAATTTAAAATGGGTGGCGAAAGCCAAACACAATCTGGCTAGGCTTATAAATGCCCTAGGGCAGATAGCCTAGTATGAACCTATGAACCTATGAACCTAAGTACAGCCAAGGATAACAATAAGGCATTTTATAGCTACATACATAGCCTAATGGGTAGAGCCCATGCATGTGCAGAACTAGTGGCCAATGGTATCACACACACTGACCCCACAGAGATAGCACACCTGCTAGTGGATTAGTTTGGTGAAAAACTCTCTCCCTTATCCTCTCCTAACTTACAACAAACCTTCCCCCAAACTTCCCCCCACCCTACATATATGAAGAGCAAGTCCTCAAAACCTTGTCCAAGGCAAAAAACACAGCCTCTATGGGACCAGTTGACATCCCAGGCTGTCTTCCAAACAGGCTAAAACATGAACTACCATCACCACTAAGTACCGTTTTCAATCATAGCCTAACCACAAGCTTTGTTCATGCAGAATGGAGAACAGCAACAGTTATTTTATTCCTATCCACAAAGGTGGCCTAGCAACAGACCCGGGGAATTACAGACCCATAAGCCTGACCAGCATCATCTGTAAGTCCATGGAATGTATCATTATGGACCTCATAAATAAAGACATAGACGACCTCCAAACCCTGGATCCTACTCAATTCAGCTTTGTGAAGGGCAGATCCTGCCTGTTAAATCTGGTGGATTTCTTTGAAAATGTGACTGAGTCCATTGACGAGGGCAAATCTGTGCATACAGCATACCTCGACCTGGCAAAGGCTTTCAACACTATCCCACATTCAGGTATTACTGATAAACTTAGCAAACTGAATGTAAACCCCTTTGTTGTAAGATGGGTTGCCAACTGGCTCAGAAATTGGACACACACTATCAAAGTGGGTGACTCCACATCGACCAGCAGACCTGTTAACAGTGGAGTGCCACAAGGGTCAGTGCTGGGCCCCCTACTGTTTGGTATATACTTCACAAAAGTTCAGGTCAAAACTAAGGGGTTGTGGCTGACAAAATCCCCAAATGATGTCAGTATACTCCAGGAGAGTCTCACACAGACCAACGACTGGTGAATTAGTCACGGTCTCAAACTGAATGCAAAGAAATGTATCATCATTCCCTTTGGCACAAACAATGTCCCGTCACACTGCCAAATCAACAACAATACCCTAAGTACCCATGAAGTGGTAAGGGACCTGGGATCACAAGTTGACTGTGATCTTAACTTAGACTACCATGTGTCTCCTGTAGTAAGGAAAGCTTTCTACGTAGCACACTTGATTAGTAAAGGAATCACTTCAAGAGCAAAAGAAGTTATAATCCCACCTATGCTCAGCACTTATCCAGTCCATAATTGAGTATAGCACCCCGTTTGGTGTGTACCATACAAAGCACCTGTAGCAATTAGAGAGACCTCTGAGTTATCTAACAAAGAAGATCAAGGGGCTCCAGCATTTGCCTTACACAGATCGACTAAAATCCCTATCACTATACTTCATATTGTATAGACTTCTTACGGGAGACCTATGCCTGGCCTACAGAACAATCCAGAACCCAAACCTACTGAACTTGCTGCATATCCTTAAATCAAATGGGACTAGGGCTACCCATTCCAGGGACCTAAATATGGCCTGCAACTTAAATAGGACATGCCAGTGGGACAGATTTATCTCCCAGCAACTGCCACGTCTTTGTAACAGGCTACCAATTCATGTGAAATAAAGCACATCTATGACACTGTTCAAGAGGAACCTGGATGAGTGGATGGGGCACCATAAATTCTTACTGGAGATAGAGCCCACAACCCTCCTGGACATGGGCAGTCATCACTAAATGCAATCTTGGGTATTGATTAGCATTTCTATGGTATTACATTGGGATGAAATGGCTAGGCTTAAAATGACCTCTAAGTCGATAGCCTAGTAATCTCCTATGATCCTATGACATGCTTGATCAGCTGATTTGGACTACCTTCTACTGGCAGGAATGAAATCTAAGCTAGTCGGATTCCTCCCTGAACTGATGATTTGTATATATCTGAGCAAACACCTAACCTACACAGCCAGGAAGAAAGTGTGGAACCCAAGGGGTGGAACAAGGGTATTGAGATGCTGCTGGCTAAATCACATTTATTACCAGTACAAAGTTGTACGTGGTCATATATTTGGACAACCCATGTGGAACCTTTGAGGGAAGGCCTTGTAATATGGGGTGCTTGGCTAAAGGGAGGATTTTTTTGCTAATACAATTTGCACCCCAACAATGTATCCACTTCACTTACCTTTGTGGAATGCCAAGCCAGGTGTGATGGGGAGGGATACTGATCAAGGGACAGCTGAGATAGAATCTGGATGGGATGGCTGCCTCATATACAAGGCTCTAGACACCTACAGTACTACAGTCTTTGAGATGGATTGCTTAAACTGGAAAGCCTCCTGACAATTCAAATTCCCCTAGGAGTCAGAGACAGTTGTAGTAAATTGCCCTAAACATGGAATCACTTACACCCTGCTTACTTTACACACTTTAAAAAACTCATTTTTGCCATACCACCCCTATAAATAAATTCATTAAGACACAGAAGGAGGGTAGTTGCTGGAGATGTGGCTCTAGTAATACTGGCTACCTACATCTGCTATTTGACTATACTAAGGCCCATCTGAATTGGGTGAGAATACATGATGCTGCTAACGTTGCTGTTCAGAAGCCTGTCCTACACCTTGATAATACATTTTTTTGGATTCTGGGTATAAGTGACCACTTGAAAGGCCTGATGTCTACTGAATGGAATGGCCTACTAGTTTTGCAAACCACTGTACTTGTGCTCATTCATTGGAAATTCGTAACAAGAGACCTGCTATATGAACTGAACTGTTATATACATAAACTGTGCAGAGTTCTGAGTCAATATCAGCTGAATGCATCTGATCAGCCATTGTGGTCTATTTTTTATAGTAATTTAGCAGCAAGTATGCACATAGTTCTATATTGATTATTTGTAATCAACTGATCCTATCCTTGTGGCTCTTCCAGGCTTATGGCTTCTTTTTTGGAATATCTCATTCTGTTATTATTGTAATAATTCAGATTTGGCTAATAAAGAATGTCTTGAACAGAAAAAAATTATAGTGTACACAAGTACAAAATATCACATGCATATAGATACAAAAAAATCATATTGACTTACGATGAAAAGTAAAAATAACAGTGACCCCTGAAATGAATTGTCATACAATGGCATATACAGACCCCATAATACAAAAAGATGCATTCCAAAGTAAAGAATCCTATATACAAAACCAAATGATTAACATCAGAAAATGAGCTAATCAGTTCAGCATTATCCTGCACTTAGCTACCTGGCCTCCTCTTAAGCTTCAGTCGCTGTGGTGGTCTCATGTTTTAGAAGGGAGTCACTCAGCATTCTATCTCCTTTTGCATCTGGACATTGTACTGAAGTCAAGACTGGGGCACCCTCTACCTACACTTGGTGTATTACAAGAAAGACCCCTATAAGCTAAAGTTGCAGAACCAGTGCAGTGCACTAAAAATCTTTTTTGGCTAACACAGGGCCTACCTACAGTTCAGCATTGTCTGTGTTTTTTTGTTTTTTGTGAGTCATTTATTGGCTCAACAGATGGACTAAAAATAAGCAGCTTATGCTAGTCTATAAGCTATTTATGCTTAGCAGCTAGTGATTTTATAAAACAGTGATCAGCTATTTCTGTTTGTGCTTAGTTTATAATATGCCTTACAGTTAAACATTACAAAACCTACAAATCAATACCTCCTAAAGAAAATGAAAAGTAGTAAACCAATCATATAATAAAATAGAAGTATAAAGTAAATAAATATCTTAGTAATTACAAAATAAAGTTAAAAAGCTACTTCCATCGGTAGTTTAAAAAATAAATGATAACCCCTAATTTTGTCATCCTTTTCACCATCCCTAATTTGATGATATTGTTTGCAAAACTACCACTAGTATCACCTGAACGTCAGCATTGCCTTGCTGCAATAGTGCAATAGAAACTGCACTCTCTATTAGATGTACAGTGGAAGGAGAGTGTTAATTATCAAATCAAGATGACACTTGGAGGCAGTAAATACATAAGCACACATTAGAGATGCATTCACTACAAAGTGAAGACCAAGCCCTGTCACAAGACATACATTCTAGACTATTTGTACCTTTAAAGATACAGTACATCACATAGAAGAAATGCCATGTCTATATATACAAATGCATTTGTAATTATACATTGCTCTTATAAGAGTAAACTCTATGGCTATGATTAGTGAGTCATGTTTTCTGATCTACATTACAGGTAACCTCTGCTTATCTCTTGAAACCATATACGCCACATTTTTACTACTCACTGAATTTTAATCACTCTCCCCTGCAAAACTACACTCCTGTTTCATCTGTCAAAATCCCCATACAGGTATACAACCCATCACACAACAAACTCCCGCCTCTAGCACCCATTCACCCTCAGATAATGTTCTCGCTACTCTTTATTTCAAACAAAGCACCGTCAAAGCAGTCAAATAACGTCTCAAAAAAAAAAAAAGGCAAAATTAAAACATCTTAATCTAAATGAGCATTATCCATGCTTCCTGAAGCTATCTGCAGATATCATTGCTAAACTCACAACCCATATCTTCACCATTCTTTTACATCTAAAGTAGTACTGAAAAAAAAATCCAATGTGTCTTGACTGTCCCTCTTCTAAAGACACACACTGCTACTTCAAGAACATAGCCCCGTCTCTGTCTTCCACCCTCTAACAAAAATTCTTGAAAGACTTCTTTACATTCAAACCACTGGACATATCAACAAGTATGGACTACTCATAAATGCACAGCATGGACAAGGGGAAGATCATAATACCCTTACTGTACTCTATATAGCAATTAATCAAAGTTATAATACTATAGAGGAATAAAATCTACGTGCCAGAATATTTATAGACCTGAAAAGAGCCTTTGAAGGAGTTAACCACTCCCTACTTTTATAAAACCCTTAAAATGTAGGGCTTGGTTTTAATGTGCTCACCTGGCTGAATGACTACCTATCAAACTGTACATTTTCCAATCTAAATAGTAACCAAATCTTCTCTGTTGGTACATTTTCCTCATGTGTCACATAAGAGTCCGTTCTTGGTATGGTAATTTTCTATTTCTTTATGAATGCTATCACTAATGCAGTCTCACCAGACACCACTGTACCTTATGCCCACAACGTTCTTTTCTATCACTCATTCACATCTCTTAATGACCTCATAGTAAATCTTCAAAAGGACTTTACTTCACTCTGTACCTACTTCATCAATAACAAACTAAAGATAATCCCCTTCAAATCTGCTACAATATTATTTGATAAACCCAGAAACTGAAAGATATCTATGCTATCAAAATTTTGATCCTGATAACATTTCTCTACACTCTAATTATCATTACTATGGATTTCTTCTTGATTCTTCGCCTAACTTCTACTGAATATACAGCAGAGAAAGTTGTCAATAAACTTAAAGCTTTGTTACCCATTCTCTGCTCAGACATTCTAAGATGGCAGAAACTCAATACACTCAACGAAACCAAGAAATAAAATACTTGGACACAACACAAGCAATCAACGGTGCAAAATTTCTTCTTTAATTCTGGTACCTCGGCCTTCGCCTTCTCAAGGAATACATTTGTGATAAAAACACCACCCCTTTTATAACACCTTCACATAATTTACATACATAATTAATCCAATGAAACCATTATCCAGTTTTGTGAATAAACTGGATAGAGCACCTATGCACATTATTATTTTGTTTTTTTCTTTTTTTCTTTTTTTCTCTTTTTCTTCTTTTCTTTTTTTCTTTTTTTTCAAACTTGTGCATATAAAAGATCTCAGAATACATATTTATGAAAAACATTTGAATAAATATATGTGCAAAAGTGCACTAACAATATACTATGTTGATAAAATTCTTTGTTTCAAAAAACTATGTATGTTGCTCAATGAATTTCCATACCTATACTTCTTTTGTGAAAATTCTTTTACATTACTATCAAATAATGAAATTCATACTTCCATATTCATCACATTAGGAGAAAGAGTTTTGTAGTTCAAAATGCATCTAGACTCCATTTCTAATAATTTATTATGAAAACCTGCATCATCCCCCACAATCTTAGGTTTCCCTAACACACAAAAAATTAATCCTTCCGGAACCCCCTTGTGCTGCTCTAAAAAGTGTTTGGCCACAGGACTGTCTATTCTCTTGTGCTTAATGTCCCCCAAATGCTCAAGAATTCTGAGTTTAACTTTTCTATTGGTTTGACCTATATACCATTTTTGTTTACTGCATCCACAACCTATGATGTAAACTACCCCTGATGAGTTGCAATCAAAATATTCCAAAGCTTTATAGTTGACATTATTGATTTTTGTTCCATCCAAGCTTTTAACTTTGGTGCAAACTTTGCACTTGCCACATCTAAAGGTTCCCTTTTTGATATTACCCCTTGAAATATGCCTAATATTCAAAATTTCTTTTAAATTGGGGTATCTACCATATGAGAAAGTGACATTATTTGGAAAAAGGGTCCCTACTCTGTCATCCCCATAAACAATGGGCCATAATTTTAAAACTGTTTCCCTCAAAACCTGAGAAAAGTATGAATATTTAGTTACAAAAAATATTTTATCCTTTGCCTCTTCCAATTCAAAATTTCTTAACAGTCCCTTCTGGGAAACAGATAAACTTGAATGCCTACTCCTGTTTACATTCCTTAAACCCAATTCCTGCTCAATTCTTGATCTAGCTGCTCTAATTGTTGTCATAGAATAGCTTCTCTCCAACAATTTCTTCTCAATTCTATCAAACTCTTCTCCAATTCTTGTAAGTTCAGAAGTGTTAACACCAATACGTTTGAATTCCCCCAATGGCAAAGAGTTTAAAAGATGTTCACTGTGCATGCTGGAAGCATGCAAAAAATTATCAGCAGCTGTCACTTTGTGGAAGGGTTTGTATTGAACCCTACCATTGGACCCTACATATAATTCTATGTCCAAATACTGCACATTTCTACCCCCAATTGTGTATGTAAAATCTAAACCACATGGATTGTTCTTAATTTCCAAAATGAAATTTTCAAACTCCGTTGGATCCCCTCTACACAAAAATAGCAAATAATCTATGAATCCCTTATATTTAACTACCCTGGTTTTAAAAAAATCTCTTGTGTAGATGAAAGAATTCTCGAAATGAGCCATAAAAAGAATGGCATAAGAGGGCGCATAGGGTGCTCCCATTGCTGTACCATCGTTTTGCAAAAAGAACTTGCCCTCAAATTCAAAACAATTATGAGTTAGACAAAATTCCAAAAGATTTATGATATAACTTGTCCTGGGCCCCTCACCTAACATTTTGCCTATGGCTTCCAAACCCCAATGCTTATTAATACTTGTATATAAAGACTTTACATCCACACTGGCCCAGTAAAAATCATGCTCCCAAAGAATATTCCTCACTTCCTCACATACTTCCCTGGTATTTTTCACATGAGCTTGTACTCTGTGTAAATGGCATTTAAGCACAGAATCTAGGAAAATCCCTATGTTCTGCAAGTATGATCCTTTGCCTGAAACAATGGGACGACCTGGAGGGTTTCTTAAGTCCTTGTGAACTTTTGGAATAATAAAAAATCTTGCATTTCTTGGATTCTTTATATGTAACCTCCTCACATCAACTGATGTAAAAAAACCCAACCGCTCACCCCTCTCTAAAATCTCTAACAGCAAAGAGTTGTAAGTTTTAGTCATAATTAAAGACAATTTAGTGTAAACTCTATCATCGTTAAGTAATCCCAATGCAGTAGAATTATACTTCTCCCTAGGCAAAATAACCCAATTGCCCCCTTTATCTGCTTGGCTAAACACATAATTCTCATTGGATTCTTGTAAAGCTGACAAAGCACACCATTCATCTTTACTTAAATTATACATTTTTTTACCCCTAGCAAAACTTGCATACTCATATTCCAATTGCTTAAGTAGCGTTTTCTCAAAAATGCAAATTGCTGCATTGCTTTTAGGCGGAATAAAATTACTTTCATGGGGTACTTTGGGAACATCAAATCTGCCATAACCAGTATTGAACTCAAAATCATTTAAACACAAATTACTTTCATCGTTGGAAAAAATATCAATTAAATCATTTTCATACAGGGAAATGTCCATCAAGGAGCTTTCTAAAATAGAATCAGTAATGTCATTATGAGTATTAGCTTCTTTTTCAACTTCGTTCTCCGCAAAGAATGCTCTCAAATGCAATTTCCTACAATTTTTTTTCGCATCCAGCAGAATGTCAGCCAGAGAGGGAAACCTAGTGGGAACGAATTTAGTTCCTTTACACAATACCCCTTTGGTTAAATCAGTGATGTGAATGTCAGACAAATTCAAAATGCGGAAAAGCTCACCTTCGTGTTGTTGTGGAAAAACAGTCTCAATGGTTTGCTGCAACGGAATACCCTCACATTGTCTGCTCAAAACATTGTCACTGGAAAAACGAGAACTATCTCCTCCTGCTTTTGCTTTGGAAATGCCGCCCCCTTCCTCTATTCTGTACTGGGCTTTGTCCTGAGTGGTTGGACCCTCCGTTTAATCCTGAAACAGCTTCCTGCACCAAATTAAGGTCCTCGAAAGATACGCTCTTCCTGCTCGTGGACTCCATATCAACTGAAGATGCCGACGTATCAACTGCTGAGCCAGATCTGGGACCCCCTCTGATGTCACGTGTTAAGTTGCGCTTTTTTTAAAGCTATATTGCCACGAAAACAGCTTACCGGATTCATGATCCTTGGTGTCTCGAGCAAGTTTTCTCCTTTTTCGGGAAATCACTTCTGACTCAATTTTGGCTACCCTTGCTTTAATATCACCCATATTTCTTTCAAAAATGTCAACAAAACTTTCATCTATGAGCGTTTTTTGTAGCTGCAAAATGGAAGCCCGAACTCTGTCAAGTACCCTCTCGTTCCTTTTAACTAGGATACCCAACCAGCTTAGAGTGCATTTTAAAGAAGTGGCTTTCCATTCTGCCGATAAGTCAGCCTCATCCTCACCAAATTCATAGGCAGGCAGACGTTCCACCCTCAAACCTCTGGGAGTGATATTGGAACTTATATATTTCTCCAGTAACTTTGAGTTTACATCATAGGTTGTGGATGCAGTAAACAAAAATGGTATATAGGTCAAACCAGTAGAAAAGTTAAACTCAGAATTCTTGAGCATTTGGGGGACATTAAGCACAAGAGAATAGACAGTCCTGTGGCCAAACACTTTTTAGAGCAGCACAAGGGGGTTCCGGAAGGATTCATTTTTTGTGTGTTAGGGAAACCTAAGATTGTGGGGGATGATGCAGGTTTTCATAATAAATTATTAGAAATGGAGTCTAGATTCATTTTGAACTACAAAACTCTTTCTCCTAATGGGATGAATATGGAAGTATGAATTTCATTATTTGATAGTAATGTAAAAGAATTTTCACAAAAGAAGTATAGGTATGGAAATTCATTGAGCAACATACATAGTTTTTTGAAACAAAGAATTTTATCAACATAGTATGTTGTTAGTGCACTTTTGCACATATATTTATTCAAATGTTTTTCATAAATATGTATTCTGAGATCTTTTATATGCACAAGTTTGAAAAAAAGAAAAAAAGAAAAGAAGAAAAAGAGAAAAAAAGAAAAAAGAAAATAATAATGTGCATAGGTGCTCTATCCAGTTTATTCACAAAACTGGATAATGGTTTCATTGGATTAATTATGTATGTAAATTATGTGAAGGTGTTATAAAAGGGGTGGTGTTTTTATCACAAATGTATTCCTTGAGAAGGCGAAGGCCGAGGTACCAGAATTAATAAAGAAATTTTGCACCGTTGATTGCTTGTGTTGTGTCCAAGTATTTTAATTCTAAGATGGCAGCTCAGGTTTAGCCAAAGGACTACTTATTCTTTGGCACTGGCACCCATTGTCTTAATCCAACCAAACAAAATGGAAAATCTTGTAGACCACTATAAAAAAATATATGATGCTTTATTAATCTATCTCCAATACATGTAGCATCATTACATTTCCTTTTATGACTAAATGGCTCCTAGTCACTGCAGGCAAAACCTTTTGTCTTATCATGTCTTGTTTATAACTTGATTAATATAGCAATAACCCATGCCAAGGTGTGGGTAATGCTGGATTTACCCACGGTTGGTGTGGTTTGGTCACGAGAGTGAAGCCCGAGTGGCCAAACAAAGCCATCCGTGGGTAAATCCAGCATTACCCACACCCAGAAGTGGGTTATTGCTATTATACAATGACATTATTTAAGAAAAAAAATAATTACCTTCCTTAAATACTGGCATTGTATAATGCCTCCTCGCTGCCCTTCTGCAGCTGTCTGGTATTCTGCGGCAGTTCTGATGTACTGCGCATGCGTATGCCTACGCAGTACATCAGAGCTGTGGGCAAAAGCAACGGAGAAAGCAAGATCTCCATTGCTTTTTAAAAACTGTTTTGCTATGTTAAATGGGTTTAACATAGCGAGACAGCTTTAAAAAAAGCAACAGAGAATCTCTGTTGCTTTTTTAAAGCTGTCTTGCTATGTTAAACCCATTTAACATAGCGAGACAGTTTTGAAAAAAGCAACGGAGAAAGCAAGATCTCCGTTGCTTTTTACAAATGGTCTCGCTATGTTAAAGGAGTTTAACATAGCGAGACAGCTTTAAAAAAAGCAATGGAGAATCTCCGTTGCTTTTTTTAAAGCTGTTTCGCTATGTTAAACTCATTTAACATAGCAAGACAGTGTGAAGCAATGGAGATCTTGCGTTCTCCGTTGCTGTAAAAAAAGAGTTATGGTAATGGAAAAAGTCCGGGCGACCGGACCTTTTTCCATTAATATAACTCAGATTTACAACGTGCACACTGACCAATCAGCATGCACGTTTTTGAATATTAATGGGGGGGGGGGGTCTTTGTATAATGGCAGATATTCCCCTCTTGCTCAGACCATAATTCAGAAAATCTATTGGTGAAAGGTCTTTCTGTAAAGTCATTCTAACATTCTGGGATGATCTTCCTAAGGATATGAAAAGTATGTCAAAATGTAACTAATTTAGGTCCAAACCAAAACAATACTTTCATAACAATAAAAGCTCCAAATGTTTCTGGGATGTTGGCTGATAATATCATCCTCTCCTGTCACATTCCCATGATGCAAAGCAGTCTATAGAATGCAACTAAATTCTTGTTGGAGCAGCCCAGGTTGGTCAGTGCTGCTGTAATTTCCACTTATAAAATATTTGTCTACTATTGCTATAATACAGGCACAACTCCTCTTTCCTACTGTATCTAATAGTGGGTCATGTCTGTAAAGGGTCCCTAGACCCCTGCCAGGTTAACAACTTGGAATGAATGACAAAATAAATGTGTTTTTAATCATGCCTAATATAACACCTGCAGCATTATCTATGTTTGGTTGCTTTAACTTTGTTTGCAAAGCAACATCCTGAAACAGTAGGTTGCATATCTTCTTTTTGTATATTGAGTTTAACCAAGTATGACACACTGGCTTTAGCTTGTGTCCAGAAAAAAAAAGTAGCATATATGTAGATTACTCAGCTTGTTGTTTAAATAAAACATTGTAAAAGTACATTCATCTTTTGTTTATTATTTTTTTTTTATTTTATATTTGCTTACCAGCGTAGTGTACTGATCTCAGTGGAACTTTGCAGACACAGCCAAAGTAAAGCTAAGCAAGAGAAAATGTGTTAAAAACCTTAATGTCTTCCTCACCTGTGACACAAAAGAGAATTGGACATTGGATCCTTTCTGCTTTGCCACCATGTAACTTGAGAGATGTAGACTAGTGTGGTCTCATTATCATGAGCCAGAAATTTAAAAAGAAATGCAAAATGGTTACTATGGTGATGCATTAGCAAGCAAACCAAATATTTTAATGTTAGTGAAAGAAATGAGATTAACTGTGCAATAAAAGAAAAAAAATTAATTTTGTTCAAAATTTAAAAAAAAAAAAAAAAAAAAGCAAAACTCAGTGCTACTTTTGCCATGACCCTAACGTGCATAATATCAGAGTCAGAAGCATACCACTGACAGTAATTTGGCACAGATGATAAACGTGACTGTTCCAAGCACAACAGAAACAGAAACTATGCTTCTGACATCATGTCAAATCTGTAGTGGAAACTGCTTGCTAGTTGATAGTACATTTTGTCACAAGTACACATTAGAGGTTTTTCTACTGCAAGCCTTTACTCCAAAGTGAAGCCCTAACTCTTACACTTGATTAGTCACACCCCAGAATATTTATCATTTAAAATTAAAGTGCAGTGCAAACCTAATAGGTGAGAGTCTGCCCGACAAAAATATTCTAACACTTACTGTATAAACTGCGCACACGAGATTAAATGTACTGCCAACTAATGTGTTTTTGTTGAAGAAAGACTTCCTTCACTTTTACTCTGCATAGCGGTTTACTCCAACACAAAAGATCTCTAATAGGTAGAAGGTTAAAACAAAAACAAAAAAACATAAAATTCTATGGAATATATGTAGATTTTTACACAATTATACATACCCTATTTTTGTGAATAGGATGGATAGCTGATAGCTTTGCGTTTTTCATATTATATCAGTTTGCACTTTTATTTGCTGATGGACTTAGTATTTGGATGTTGTATGGATTAAGTCCACTTCTGTTAGGTGTTTTTTATTTAGTTTGATGGTTCTTTTTCTTATTTTCTTATTATAATCTATGGGGAAGAAGATAAAGCTTGGTTTGATCATTTTTGTCAGGATAATGCAGTCATCCTATACATAATTTATAACGTATACAGTTTGTACTAGATAAATATTTTTATTTCATCCAGTACTGGGGCCCAAGATTGTATATATACACACACGTAATATAGATGCATATTATATATATATATATATATTTCCACTGTGTTTTGTTCAGATTATATTCAGTGAAATTTCATCTGTATGAAACTAACTGGTTGAAGCATTAATTCAGTGAAATAAACAAAGAAGAAGAAAAAATGCACGTCCCCACAACTCCTTACTTATAACTAGTTGTAGCTTCATTTACAGAACCACAGAGAAGACTGAAAAGTCCAAGCATTTGGAAACGCTGTTTAACACAAAGAGAAACTGAACCAGCAGTAGTTTCCTATACAAAAAAGGATCAGACAGTTCCAAATTAGGGAACAAAAATCAATGAGTTCAATTGGGTCAAAGTTATACTCAGTCAAGCGTACAGAAATCATCTTATAGATAGGAAATGGGAGCGGTACCCATACATATTAACGGAATTGTGCTTATAAATGGCAAACTCAGATATGTCCAAAGTATAATGGAAGATGTCACTATACTTAAAATATTGTTCTATGAATATGAAGGGACACATTCAAGATGTGAGCTGGCCTTTGAAATGCACTGTGAAATGTCATGTCCCTGGCATGTGTCTGAGACAGTGTAGTAACATTTCATATCAGGACAAAGCAAAAAGAAAAAGTAAACAGCAGAGTGATAAGGCTGTTCTGCAAACGAATGTTTTTAGTGGCAAAAAGTTAGGTATAGCTAGACAAAATTACACAGGTGTATTACACTGTAGGTCTTAACTTTGAAATGCCAATGTTCAGACCTTTATGTTAACAAGTTAGTTCTAACTAATATGTAACAATGGTTTGGATTTCAGAAAGTAAAGATGCATATTTTATATTTTTAACAATGTTTAGCTCATCTTGTTGTTTTCTGTGTCTGACAATAGAGCATTGGAAACTGACCACCTACGAAGAAAATATCTTAGAGTTCTGAAGGTTCTTTTTTTTGTGGCATCGGACAGTAGATTACAAAATGTTTAGAATCACATGGTGGAGGGTCTCCCCCACACTGCAATGCTGCCCTAAACCCTTTGCTCTTTTCATCCCACAGAATGATGTTGATTTGTACAGATGGAATATACTCAGGTTATGCTAGGAACTGCATAGTGACCACCACTCCAAATATGGCTCATTCACAATGTATGGGTAATGCAGTACAGTCATTCTGTATTAATAAATTGTATTAACCATTCATGGTATCTTCCAAAGCCTGGTGAGCCAGATGCATAGTCCTTGGCATAACACAATACCACTTGTATGTCAGCATTAGTATTGTAGACATTACAGGGAAATTTTTGTCATGTATTCAGTACTAAGGCAGAGACTCAACAGGTAGCATACATCTGTTGTTCACTCCACATATATAAATATTTTTTTAAGATCTGTACCCTGTTAATAACACTGACATGGCATTGTTCTTCCCCATTATATCTGCTGTAACACTCACTATAGACATACAGGTATCCCCACACACTGCCTGCCATTCTACTGCCTACACAAAAGTTGTAATGGACTCTTCACTTGCTTTAACGGGCTATTTGCATGCAATGCCAATTAAAGCTTACCCCAAAGTTGGGGATAATGGGGGAGGCATACCTTATGGAACTGAGAGGGAACCATTGCAGTTCTTATTAGTATACACTGCTTGAGGAATCACAGTGGTGCTCTTCTAGAATTATCTAATTTTAGGTGATCAAAGCAGCTCAGTCTAGAACGTTACACTGCACATAAATTATTTTGCAATCCTGCAACTGGTATTCAAATTTTTATTCTAAGTGATAGGTAGATTTTTAATAAATGTATAAAGTACAAAACCACTTTGTGTGGTATGTAGAATCATTATTGTTCTCTTAAGTGAAATAACTAATTTAGCCTCAGTAATATACCAAAAACACACAAACTTGCTGCTTAGTAACGACCTGCGAATGAATATCTTTACAGAAAAAATGTATTTCCAAAGCTTTTCAAACTGCACACTTGTGATATAACAATTTAGTCACTAGCTTGCATATAAATGTAACTTTAGTGTCTACCAGCACATGATTCATTTTTTTTCTGTAAAGGTTTGCTGTCAAGGGATATCAGGGAATCAGGTTTGAAAATCAGCCTGTAGATGAACTAGGAATTGAAAAAGCGCAAAAACGTCATTTGATGTTGTCGGATGTACATGAGAATAAAGCAGCATTAGTTGTGAAAATAAGAACACATCCATTTTATATTAAGCAATGCACAGCTGTGTCTTTGGGCAGCACAGTGGAGCAGAGGTTACAATTACTACCTTACAGCTCTTGGTTCCCTGGTTTGATTCTGAGCAGTGGTGCCTTCAGTTTGATGTCTGCATGTTATTCACATGTTTATTAGTTTTTGACTGAGTCTTTTTCAAACACATATCAATGTGCAGATTGGTTATGCTAAAACTGTTCCTAATTTCCTAAAAAGTGAATATGTCTGCCCTGTCTTGACTGAAGTTGATTCCTGACTTGTGCCTATTGTTTGCCAGGATGGGTACCAAACTTCTATGATCCTGAAATGTAAGGGGTGTGTTTTGGGATCCTGTTTTTGAACGGTGTGTAGTGTGTGTGTGTGTGTGTGTGTGTGTGTGTGTGTGTGAGTGTGTGTGTGTGTGTGTGTGTGTGTGTGTGTGTGTGTGTGTGTGTGTGTGTGTGTGTTTTATTATAGGAAGCTGGGGAGAAGGCAGAAGAAATAATGCATAACACTCACCAGTCATTGCTGAATGTTTGGTTACAGACTATGCATTTTTGAATTGTTCAATTGTATATGTTTAAATTATGAGAAATAAGGCACATGGAACTTATGTGAAATTATGGATATATATATATATATATATATATATATATATATAGATATATATATATATATATATATATATATATATATTATAGATGTACATATATGAATAAAGATAACAATAGTTGTGAAGGTGGGACAGAGGAGGAAGAGAGATACTAAGGAAATATGAGGGCTGGACTAAGGAAAAAGATTCTTCCCCGGATTTACTAATCTTCCGTGCAGGACTAGTCTAGTCCTGCACGGAAGTGGCAGTTTAGGAGGAGGACGGCAGCGCGCTATGCATATTAATGAAGGAGCGCTGCCTGAACTCCCAGTCATACATGGTGCGTGGATGAGTGCAGGGAGTATGTCTGAGAACAGAGCTCTCACAATAAACATGCCCCTGCAAAGTAAAACAGCAGAAAGTGTAAATAAATGAGCGAGACCGCTCATAGGTGTCTGCATATCGCCACAAGCAGTCCCCCATGTGTACAATAGCAACAGGACATAAAAATAAAAAGAATAAATCCCTTTATTTTTTTTTTTTAACTCAGAGTACAGCTAACCGTAGGTGAATGGGTGTGCCCATCGCTTAGCTATGGTTAAAGCAGCTTAAAAGGCTGAAGAGGATAACAAGGAAGATATATGCAAATGAAGCAGCACAGCAATAGTGTAGTGGTCAGAGCATCCGCCTAAAGAGCAGGCATTCCCGGTTCGAGTCCCACTGCAGCACATACCATTTTCCATGTGAAATCTGTATATGAACATTTCTTTACATTTTTTCACTGTATAACCTACTAAATAACATTTAAATGTGAACTGGAGTACTGCATTAAATGTACATGTGAAGTGTCAGTGTCATAATGAATAAGGCACTAGTAAGCAGGTCTAAGGACAAATAAACAGTAGTAAGCATATATAAGCATTAGTAAGCGTGTTTAAGTACATTTGTGTGGGGGTAAGCATTGTCTACACAGATTAAGCAAAGTAGAAGCTGAGTGCAAGAAACTGTAATTGAAGGTTAGCATTGCTTAGCTCTGCGCAAACCAGCGTACAGCTGCTTTAAAGTGCCTTAATCACTCTGTAGTCAAGGGCCTGTGTTCTGCCCAGCAACAAAATAAACAGCTTCTGCAAGGCTCGAACTCAGGACCCTGTACACCACAGTCACAGTAGTTAACCACTAAGCCATCATAGAAATACATATAAATGAGGTATCAGCAAACTAATCCTCACCACGGGAAAATCAAACCAAACATGTGAACTTGATCTATGTACAGAAAGATGTTGTATAACCTACCACAGAACATAAATATGTGAACTGCAGTACTGCAGTAAGCATAGATTTGAGGTGTTATTGTAATAAAGTGTAGAAGTCCCCAGGTCCCCATACAGTGTATGTGCACATGAATCACGGATACCAGACACATATATAACCTGTAATGAATAATAAATCACTGCTAAAAGGAAAATATAGTGCTAATTAACTATTAAGCAATGCTAACCACAGCACAGCTCAACTTAGTAAGTGTAAGCAATGTGTAGGTGAGCCAATTCAATCTCCTCAGTGGTATACCTCTTTAAGCAGTGCCAGCCTTAGGTAAGCAGGTGTGCCCATAGCTTAGCCTTTTCAAAACTGGCCAGTCACAGAAATGTGCGGGAAATAAGCCCTACTTAAACCTCAGAGGCGGGAATGCAGCTCATAACTGGTTGTAGCTTCCCCTTGCAGGCACTATGGCAGTAAGGGGAGAAGGAGTGTGCTTCTGAGTGCAGCACTGGTGCATCCAGGAGTCCAAGGTCATGGCTGGACTCCTAGTTAAAGATCATGCACAGAAACTGCTGCAGGGCCAGTACCAGGGCTCCCAATATAAGGCGGAGGCCTGGGACCATCTTGCCCATGACCACACCAGTGCCACTGGCATACCCCAAACTGGTGAGCAGGTCAGGCACCACTATGCCGACCTGAAGTGGCAGAAGGGGGACCTATTTGAGGAGTGCTCCAGGAGGCTAGAGCATCAGGGGGATGTCCCAGCTGTGTGTAAGTTTCAGTCCACGACCTGTTTAGTAATTGCCAGCTCAGGTATATCATGGATAGGTATGGCTAAATATTCTTCTGTCCCCCCACAGCTGCAATGGAGTGGGCCATGCACCAGGAGGTCCACATCAGCCACCTGGCGCAGTTGCGATGTGAGGCAGGTCAGTAATACTCATGCTTTTACTGTCATAGGAAATAAAAATAAAAGTAGTGGTAAAGTAATTGCTAGTATAAAACTTGCATTGTTCAAGACAAGTACTGCATACACTAGAGAATATGTCAGGAAGAGTCTCATATTGTTAGTATGGCAATAAAAGTATAATACCCTGACACAACAGGTCCAACTGCTGGACTGTGTGTATATATATATATATATATATATATATATATATATATATATATATATATATATATATTCTGGTATCATATTGTAATGTAGGTTTGCAATCATGTAATAGTACTATAGCAATAACCCACGCCTGGGTGTGGGTAATGCTGGATTTACCCACGGTTGACATGGTTTGGTCCCGAGGGCAAAGCCCGAGGCACCAAACAAAGCCAACCGTGGGTAAATACAGCATTACCCACACCCAGAAGTGGGTTATTGCTATTATACCATGACATTATTTAAGAAAAGAAACTATTACTTTTCTTAAATAATGGCATAGTATAATGCCTGTTTACTGCCCTTCCGCAGATGTCTGGCATCCGCGGCAGTTCTGATGTACTCGCGCCTGCGCGGTACATCAGAGCTGTGAGCAAAAGCAACGGAGAAAGCAAGATCTCCGCTTTTTTACTGTTTCGCTATGTTAAATGGGTTTAACATAGCGAGACAGTTTTAAAATAAGCAACGGAGATGTCCGTTGCTTATTTTAAAACTGTCTCGCTATGTTAAACCCATTTAACATAGCGAACAGAAAAAGCAACGGAGATCTTGCTTTCTCCGTTGCTTTAAAACCTGTCTCCCTATGTTAAATGGGTTTAGCATAGCGAGACAGGTTTAAAATAAGCAACGGAGATCTTCGTTGCTTATTTTAAACTGTCTCTATGTTAAACCCATTTAACATAGCGAGACAGTGTTTAAAGTAGAGTTATACTAATGGAAAAAGTCCGGGCGACCGGACCTTTTTCCATTAGTATAACTCGATTTACAATGTGCATGCTGGCCAATCAGCGTGCACGTTTTGGGGGGGTGATGGTATAATGTTGTATTAAGCACTGTTAACCACACCATGCACCATAAATCAAATGTGTAGGAATGCCTGTAAATCACAGGTGTAATCCCCATTTAGTACAGCTGGGAGACAGATAGACATTAATCAGGAAAAATGCAGACAACAAAATCTGAATAGCACAACTAACTGAGATGTGACGTGTTGTTTCTTTTAGCACACACAGCCACGGTTCGAATCCTACCAGTGGTAGTAGTCTGCATACAGAATTATACCCCACAACCCTACAGATATGTCCAGAATGTCTATTAAAGTAGCCCATATCTATTGCCTATCAACCTGTCCCCCTTGGAAATCAGTGGGATGATCCCAGACATATAGGCAGCAAACAGGAAATACAACTGATTGACGCACATCCATGACAAGCATCTGGCATGCTAGCAACTCCCCAATACTTTTTGTGACTAAGAAGGCACGTATGTCCCATTTACACCCCAACTTGTTAGCGTGTGCTTAGAGTGTGTACAGTAACAGAGCGAGATGTATGTGCATAATAGTAATGCAGAACCTGGTACTGTGTGTGGGAACATTCAGGTAGTGCTAATAAACATTCCTCCCACAGGTCTGTCAGATACCAACACTGTGCCCAGAAATACAAGAATGATATGCAATTGCTCTGAATAATGAGGTGCTACACATCACTGTCGCCCACACAGTCCTACAACATATAACTGTCTAGGAAATCTGTATAAGAGAGTTATTATACAAGGTTAGAATGCTTAAGCACAGGGGATTAATAAAATATAAAGCTGTTTGGAGATATACAGCAATATCAATATAGCAAAAACAACTGTGATGGACAGTATTTAAGTTGTAGCAGACACAGCCATGATCTGAATCCTGGGAGTGGAATTAGACTGCATACAGATTCATACCCCTCAACTGTACACATGAGGCCAGAATGTCCAGTATATGTGCCCGTATCTGCTGCCTGTCCCCCTGTCCCCTGGTAATTCTGTAGCATGGTCCCAGATGTGTAGCCAGCAAACAGGAAATACAAGTGATTGTCAACCATCATGAGACCACTCCTGTCACTGTAGCAACCCCCAAAACTGTTAGGAGAGTAATTTTGCAAGTATGTCCTATCTTCACTCCCATGTTGTCAAGCTGTGACCAGAGTGTGTACAGTAACAGAGTGAGTAGTATGTGCAGAATACTAATGTGCAATCAGGAGCTTTGTGTGGCAACAGTCAGGTAGTGCTAACAAACATTGCTCCCACAGGTATGTTGGATACGAACAATGAGCTGATAAATACAGACCAATATAACCTGTACTGGTACTGTCCACCCTGATATTATAGGGGATTGTGAGTGTTGCATTTTCTCCATATAAGAAAGTATCACTGGTCACTGTCACCCACACTGTGCTACATAATATAACTGTGTAGGAAAGCATGTATATGTGTGTGCCAGGTCACTAAAGGTGGAAGAGAGCAATATTCCAGATATGTCCAGGCACACCAGCATGTGGTCAACGCATGGCTAGAGTCTGTGCAGAAAGAATTGGATAGCATAGTGCAAAACAGCAACCCGGAATCCGGGCATATGTGTACAAACAGTTAGTCATTGTTAACAAACATTCCCTCCACAGGTATACCAAGTAAGAGGTGTATACTGCAGGTAACACCGGTTCATGTGTAATGATGTTGACAGCCATATCAGTGTCCAGTATAGGTCTATAGGGTAGTGTAGTAAGACTTGTAAGGTACAGATGACAGCACTGACTAGGAAAGTAATGTTGAGTACAGGAATATACTACCTGTTAATTGACATCTTTCTCTCCCCCCATCTTATCTCCAGCAATAATCAACAAACCCACCCCAAATGGTATGTACTGACTCTGATAATGGCCAATCGTTTGATAAATATTCTAATGGTTCCCCTGCATGTGCCATATTAAATTATTCCAACATTGTTGGCATGGTGCCATCAATGTACCTGCATGCTCTTCTTATTACCACTGTGATTCCATATATGCGTTTGTTCTGTTTGCTATGCAACTGTTCCGTATCTGGTGTCTGGGTTAACGGGAATATCTATGCATGCTATATTACCTAACCCTGGAATGTATTGACTATTACTAACCCATATATTATGTTGAAATCTACACACTATAGCACGCTTGGGAAGGCTGGTCCCAGCGGACCCACCTGTCCCACCTCAGCTGGCCGAGGCACCGAGCAACGGCATGTCTGGGCTCCAACCCCACACCTTCCTGTCTGTTGGTCCTGCACCAGCTTCAGGTGGAACCACCTCAGGGGGTGGGGCTCACCCCCCCTGGGAGTGGGAGCGGACAGGCACCTGTTACCCATCACCTAGTCAGGGACGTCGTGCGTAGATCGATCAATGAGCAGTTTGGTGATCTTCTACGCCAGCTTGTGGGCCGTGTGTCACAATTAAAGAGTCAAGCTGGCTTGCGGCTCAAACCCCAGCACAGCCACCTACTAAACTACTTGTTTAAATATTTCATGACTGTTGATTGTATTGTGGTCTTTTTGTTTGCTTTTTTGTTGTAGGTGAATGAACAGGCCTAAACCATAGATTATGCAGGATTGATTACACATCTAGTTGGTACATCCTGTTATTTGGTTTCATTGGTAGCTGGTGCTATATTTATAGCACTATTTAGCTGTCTACGACAGGATTGTTTGTATGATATTTTGGTGTGGTCAAGTCCTTTGGTTTAAACCATGGCATTGTCACCTCTTATTAAGGGGCTTTCTTCTGATATAGATGATTTGTCTGTGTTTGGTTTGGGCATGCACAGTTCAACACATCTTGACTTTTCTGGTGAACCCAATCTTAACAGTCAATGTGACATATTTTTTGGCTTACTCAGTAAAAATATGAAAATGGTTAGGACTAATGTGTGGCATCTACGACTGTTTAAGGCATATCAACGAAAAAACATTACACCCCGGGGCCTTAGAGTGAAGGTGCAACCCTTGGTCTCAAATATTGATGACAAACTATTAGAAGAGTGGGGTCAGGTTCAACAGTTGGCTTCGTCCAAATTTGTTGATGCCTTGACAGATTTTTATGAACGGAAAGTACATAAAGGTGTCAAAGATTTGGAAACCATTTGTGCAGACGCTAGTAAGTTTGAATCTTGTGATTCTTTTCAAACACAAATTAAAAAATTAACATCAGAGTTATCTAAGATGGAATTGACACTTAAAGAAAGGAAAATTAAAAAATTTTTTAGAGATGTTGGGGACTATGAAAAGGGTAAACCTTTTGATAGTTCCAAAAATGTGTCATTTAGGTTACCCAGAGAGCATGACAAGGGGAATAAGAGATTTTCTACTCCAAAAAGAAAAAGACCAAAATCTATCCTGAAGAATAGTTTTGAATCCTCAAATTTTACTTCAGGGGACGATACCTCCTCGAATACAGAAGGAGAATTTGAGGAGAATCAGTTGGAAGTTTTGCCAAATGCAAAGCGGGATAATTTGTCACACCCTCCCGCTTCACTTACAGATGAGGGGGGCGGAAACATAAAAAAAGACACTCCAAAACAAAGTATGGAGGCACTTTTGAAAATGATGACAGCACAGTAAGATTTCATTCCAATGTACATAATATTTCTTCTATTGAGCTTACTGCTACACAGAGTAAATTATTAAATAAAGGATTAAATTTTGTCCCCGTTTTTTTTGTACCAGAACAGTCTTTGGCTCAAGATGTGGTTAATTTTTGTCGTTTGTTAAACTTGAAACTGCTTTATGCAGAGAATGGGGGGGATAAACCTGATAAATCTGAAGATTTCAGGTTTAAAAAATCCTCTTTTTGTCCACCCATGTCACAATTGGTGGGTGCTTTCCAAAAGAATGTATTACATGATTTACACTATTATTATAAGGATTTTTCTATATCTTATAACAATTTGTCCAATGATGAAGTGTGTAGTCTTGATGAGCTTGCTAAGAATCGAAATGTAGTCATCACACAAGCAGACAAAGGTGGGGCGGTGGTGATGTTAGACATGGAGTCTTATGATGAGGAAGCCATGAGACAATTGGGGAATAGGGATCACTATATGGCTATGCCTTTGGATCCATCTTTAAATTTTAAAAGGGAGATTGATCAGTTTCTCACCTCAGCAGTGGAGGAGGGCATAATTACACAGGCCACCAAAAAACAATTGATGGTTCCATCCCCTAAGAAACAATACCTCTATATGCTTCCAAAAATACACAAACATGCAAATAACCCCCAGGTCGACCCATTGTTTCTGGACATGGGTCTTTGACGGAACCATTGTCTGAATATTTGACTCACTATCTAAAACCATTACTTGGGTATATCAGAGCCAGAATTCAAGACACCACGCAGTTTTTGGACATCATCAATGAAATACAACTTGAACCCCATTGGTTATTATGTACCTTAGATATTACGTCCCTCTACACCAACATTCCACATTGGGCAGGCCTACAAGCTTTGGACTATTGGCTAGTCAGATCGGATTTGTACAAACCTGGTTTCAATACCTTTTTGGTTTGCCTTACAGAATATGTATTAACTAGCAATGTTTTTTATTACCAAAACAAATGCTTTTGGCAAATCAAGGGGACTGCTATGGGTGCATCTTTTGCACCCATTTATGCAGATCTCTTCATAGCATATATTGAGGAGATAGTAATCTATGATGCCAATCATAACATCTACATGTGTGAGATGGACATGTGGCGTCGGTATCTGGATGATTGTTGGTTGGTGTGGAAGGCTGATGAGCAATATCTCATGGAATTTCTTGATTATCTTAATAACAACATATGGGGTATTGACTTCAAGATGAGTTTTCACAATTCTAAAATGATTTTCTTGGATGTGGAAATTATTAGGAATATAGACCATACCCTTTCCACTACCCTATTTAGGAAATTTCCAGAATATAATTCATTATTGCATGCTACCAGCTTCCACCCACAACATATCATCCAGAATATACCCAAATCCCAATTTTTAAGAGCCAGAAGAATATGTTCTAGCCAACTGTCCTATGCCACAGTCTGTGATGATTTGGTTGGTAGATTTAAAGATAGAGGGTATCGCTCAGGTACTGTGTGTATGGCCAAACAATGGGCTTCAAATTTCAATAGAAATGATCTATTGCAATACAAAGACCATAACCAGGATGGGGTTCAGCAACCGTTGAGGTTAATTACCACCTATGGACGTAACACCCGGGGCTTTATGAAAATTATTGACAGACACTGGAACATTCTTTTGGCAGACCATAAACTATATAACATTCTCAGGGACAAGTGTTACTTTTCCTTCAGAAGGGGACGAACTATGGGGTCATATTTGAGCCATTATAAGAGGCCTTTGTCTGATATCAAAACTTCTACTCAATTTACTCTTACGGGGGCACCAGTGGTTGGTTGCACCCCATGTGGGCATTGTAAATTCTGTATTAGAGTTTTACGTACTGTTGAATTTAGTAGTCATAACACCCCTGAGGTTTTTGAGATGAATTTTTGGGCCAATTGCAGTTCTGAATGGGTCATCTATTTGGTGACCTGTACTTGTTCTGCGTTTTATGTGGGTCAAACTTCCAGGGCTTTTCGTCTTAGAATCTGTGAACACATTAGTGACATCAAGAACAAAAGAGGTAACAATGCATTATACAAGCACAGTTTAAAACATACCACGGCTAATTTTATGTTTAGCATTATTGATTGTATTAGGGGCAAATGTCAAGATAAACAGGAATGGCATGAGATACTTACTTCCAAGGAGAGGAAGTGGATTATCCGACTGGGGGCTCTGTTTCCACCTGGTCTTAATGACCAATTGTAATTTATTAATCAGGAATTGTGATTGGTTCTTTGCTATTGCCAGTTTCTATATATGTATAGTTACTGGGTTTGTGTCTTCATGAACTTTTATATTCTGTATTTTCACTGAGGAAGGCTCTGTTGAGCCGAAACCGGTCTGTGTGTGAGCTATATTCTATGTAGCCATGAGGGATTCTCTCCCTCTTTCATGAATAAATATTTTTCTTACAGTTACCAACAGCTGCTGGCTTTGTTGTTTTTTGATGTAGCACATACCCCATGTCTCTGTGGAGCTCCCTATGCACCAGACCCTGGACCTAATTGTGGGTGACAGACATATTTCTGTGTGTGCTCCATGGGGGGGACACCATCCCCTGAGGTGGTTCCACATGAAGGTAGTGCCAGAACAGTAGATAATGAGGTTCCATGGTGGGTCATGGATGTGATGTGGACTGGTAAAATGTCCACATTAGGTGGGAGCAGTGTTCCTGCTGGCAAGTATCCCTTACACATACTGTTGTGTCACTGTCATGGAACATATGTGGGTTGTAATAGCCCACACAATCCCAAAACATGTCCAACAGCATGCATACATATCCCCAATAACAGAATGGCAGATGTGTAGCAATCACATAGCAAGCATACCACATGCATATGTGGAATCATAGTGGCAGTGACAATGGCATGCAGGTAGCCCAGCAACTTCAGTGTCCCCACAGGGAGCATGTGTATAAACACATAGCAGAAAGTGATGTACAATACAATATATGTCCCAATGGTAGATAAACCGGAGCCATACTACTTGCGTTGTGTGAACATTAAGTTGGAGCTGATATGGTGGTGGGAGATGATATGTGTAATGTATTATGGTAAACATGTCATATGAGTTGCTCAGACATATTTCCATCTTTATGTCTTTCAGGGACTATGGCACACCCAAGGAATCCAGCATACAGTGCCACTGAAGATGACATAATACTCACCAGCATTATCCAGTATTACCAGCTGCTGTTTTCAAGGACAAGCCATGAGCAGCATGAGCACACCGCCATGTGGAACGATGTGGTCTGCAGGGTGAATGAGGTGGGGTTGCACAGCTGTATGTATGAGCAGGTCCATCATCATTGTAGTGACCTGCTCTGCCATGTATGTCGCCATGCCGCTGCCATGCAGGGTGATCACCTTGCAACAGGTGGGGGCCATAACATCCATTCTTCCCCTCACCAGAGTGGAGGAGCTGCTCATGAGCCTGGTGGCACCTGCCCACCCACAAGAGCTACAGACATATACAGTCATGGACGTGGGTGCTACCCACACACCAGACATGGAGCATGCAGGTAAGGTTCTACGGCATATCAGTAGACCACTGTTGTGTATGCATCTGTACAGGTAGATCATGCATATGTGAGATGTAGAGCCTGTTGCTGTGTAGTACTGATAATCAGTTGTGAATAATCTGTAGTACTGTGGACTTCAGCTGTTGTTTTACTGTAATATTGCACCCACCCTGTAGCAATGCCACAGCTGTGGCCACTGACATCAACTCTATCTCATCTCAATGTAGGTACCTTGCTGGTCAGTATGGTTTAAGGTTATGATTGGCAATACACTGTGCATGTCATAGCTAAGGTGTAGGCCATGTACACATCTAACACACCTACCCATAATGCATGCTATACATGTTCATTGACAGAGCACACACCTCACTAATGGGATTACCAGCCTCAAACACATGCAATACACAGACCATCTCAGACAACTGTGGCTGCACTCCAGTGCACATTGCCCAGGCACAGCTGACATCTGCCTAACATACACAGCTATGTCATACACAGAGCAGTTGAACATGCTACAAATAAAGAAATCCCACCCCCTCTGCAAACACACACTCCAGGGTCCTAAACCTCATCAACACATTACACAGAACATACTGGAGGGATAGGGCCCTGTCCTGGGGAATTCCCACACTCTGGAACAGACTACCCATTCATGTCAGGCAATTCTACTCATTGACCCTCTTTACAAAAACACTTGACAACTGGATGGGAAATGAGAAATTCACCCTGGGCAGTACGTCTGTGCCATAGCCTGACAGGGGCACAGGGGAATAACATTATTGGGTGGTGCATGGCTGGGAATTCCTGTGGCTAGGCTTATGTAGGCCCCAAGACCAATAGACCAGTACTCACCTATGAACCTATGTGTAAGATAGGCAACATCAGACAGGGCTCAATACAGATATGACCTGCATAATGGTGGGATATTGCCAAAGCTATGTGTTGCAATGTGTTCTGATGTACCAGCACCATGTTGGGGAAGTCCAGAATGTTGCAGTTATGATGCATGTGCTGCACATTGCACACCTCACCCCAACCTAGGAATGACATCCCCATCAGTACAATGCTGGTGCCACTGTACACCTGCATGTTTGCCCTGCATTGGCAGGGAATATGCCAGTACACATGGTGTTCCTAGTTTGGGATACTGCAATATGACACATGTGTAGGACACAGATGAGCATTTGCAATGTAGCAGATGGTGAGGGTGTATCATCCTCAAACACACCAGTGCACTGGAGGGGAGAGACAATCCCACTGAGAATGGCTGTAACTGCACACAGTCAAGGTCATGAAGTGTGGCAGACATAATCCTGACTCCATGGCACTAGTGATGGTGCTGTATGACCTCCAAGGGCTGTGCACGTGTTTAGCATGCAAACATGCAGGTTTGGGGAACATTTGCAGGCCTGACTGACCATCTACTGGCTCATGATGATGACCCATGCTACTATACCCCTGCCAGGTATTGTGACCGCAGGAGTACACATAGCAGTTATTGCTACACACCATCATGAAATGTGTGTGCACACATATGCACCCACAAATGGTATGCATCTCAATCAGCATCTGCACAACTGACACATATGGCTTGTAATGCAATTGATTGCCTAGGTCATATGTCACATATCAGGTATGTGTAGTGTAGCCTTATGCAGTAGTCTTGTGCCATGGTATGTTATGGAAGAGAGTGCCATGTCAATAATGGTCTCTACACTCAGCATAGGTACAGTACATTGTGTCTGTGGTTGGTCTAATGGTATTCTATCACTCATATATGCACCACTGATGATGACATCTGTGAATACACATCCGGCATTCACAATACACATGTGTCCACATATAATCCAGAAACACACAGAGGCTGTGAGCAGCAGAGGAAACATAACTGACACACAGATACACTTCCTGCAATGGTGTGTATACCTGTGAGGTATGGTGCACAGTACATGCCAGGGTGCTGAACAAATGCACAGCAATGCTGTGGACATGGGTGCAGTGTGTTCCAGGGGGAGGACCATCACCTACTAACAGAAGCCATGCATCACAGCAATGTATAATGTTGGTAACGGTGATTGACTGCAGTTGCACTGCATGCTGTTGAGCATGCTGACATGTGTGTAATTACAGGTTTGTGCATGATACTGTACTGCGCCATCACCTGCTATTGCCTGTGTTATGGGGGTGCTGAAGTTGTCTGTAGGTGCTGTCTGGTGGAGTGTATTGTTTGTCATGTATGTCGACTGCATGTGTGTATGTCTGTGTGTGTGGGGCCATGTCTGCACACCTGTGTGTTTTGTGTGTGTGTGTGTGTGTGTGTGTGTGTGCATGTACTGTTTAGCAGTGAAGTACAGGTCTTATAGTCTGTTCCCTGTTTTACCCTCACAGGTGGCAAGGTGGGGCTGGGTCCCTCCCGCAGGGAATCTGATGTCACTGATACAGACTGTGACCATGTGGATAGGTGTGTTGAGGCACAGGCAGGGTCATCAGGGGCTGCCGCTGGGTCACCAATTGACATCCCACAAGTATCCACCCCATCCACACACACAGTCACACTGCCTCTACATACCTCATCACCATTGGCCTTAGCTGAGGGACAGCCTACGGTTGACATTGGCCAGGACAGTGTGGTATCTATGGCATGTATGTCAGGACACAGCAGCCATAGCCAGATGTCCGGTGGGGTACTACATAGGTAGATGTTCAGGGGTGCTCGTCGGAGCACTGCTGGTCATCATGCTCCTGGCAGATGTGCCACATCTAAATCTACCACATGCATGTTCCAGGCTGTTATGGAGGCACAGGCATGAATGGAACAGTACACCAGACAGGGTCTAAGGGCTCAGAAGGCTCATCACACCTCTGTAAATGACAGCATTCATGAACTAGCAGGTGCCATTTGTAATTACACTGAGGTCATGGCTAGACGGTGGGGTGAGAGATTGGATCTCATCAACAGTGTCATGTCCATGCATCAGGACAGGGCGGGACAGTTGCGACAGCCACATGGATGTATGCCAGCAACATCAGCAGCTGGAGGTTACCGTGGACGTCCCACCAGTCACAGCTGCTCCCGTAGTGGCAGTACCAGCCCCAGCACTGTGGGGGGTGCTGTCCACAGACAGTCATAGCAGACCACGTGCACATGGCCCTGGCCAGTCCCAGGAGGGACCTGGATCCAGTGGATGTTTGTCAACCTCGGGGGACAGTACCCAATTTGGCTTTGTACCTAATTCTGCCTGTGGCACCCCTGCAAGGCACAGGTCCTGTGTCTGTGGCTGGATATGGTGAACTGCTGTCTCACAAATCCTCGTATAGGGCAGCTACATGGTAGAACTGTGTGCATGTAGACACACACACAAAACAACAAACCTAGCGCAACCATATACCTGCACACACATCACCATTGGCCCATAACAGTACTCAGACCACACACACACACACACACACACACACACACACACACACACACACACACACACACACACACACACACACAAATTGTCAATTGTATGGCTCAGCCTAGGCCTCTGGCAAACCAACAACACACCCTGTGCATATGATGATACCTGTACCACATCCTGTCATCCATAACATTGATGCAGGGACAGGCTAACATGGTGCTGATGCACAAGGTGACTATACAACAGAGTAGCAATGGAGTGCTGTGTAGCATGCTGTCAGCAATAAAGTGAAATGCTCATATCTTGGAAGGTGTAGCTGTGCAGCCATGATGCATTATAGCTGTAATTAACAATGTTGTATTGTTTTCACCATTATCTATTCTGATTGTGTTGTGGTTGTCCATGTGTCACATGGCTGATGGGTGTAGTGGTGTCAGCAGGCCTTCTACACTGGACACCAGTAAGTGTAGTGGGTGGTACACATGACATGGCTGGGTACAACATACAGAACCTTTGGTTTGGATGCAGTACAGAAACAAGACCGTACACATGGAGGTATGTCCCTATGCAGGTAACACATCTGTTGTCTATGTAATCCCACCAAGACAGGATAGGCACAATCAAACATTGGTATATATGCAGTCTGCAATTTGGATGACATTGAACATGCTAACAGCAGGGTGTATGTCCCGTTCCCCACTCTACTGCGATCCTCACCTTAGTAACATGGGTGTGCCAATGCCAGTAGCGTAGCCCTACCCTTAGGAGGGTGTGAGGTGCTCTACTACTGTGAATGCTGTAAACAACAACTATCAAACTGGTTACATACACTGTACAGTATTACAGACAGCTATGTGGGGGGGATAGATGCAACAGTAACTGCAATTATGGTGGATGTGTCCACAAAAGCCACACCCAGTGAGTTATAGCAACCCCAGTATTACTGCACACTTCTACAGCATGAAGGAGGGCATTAACACATCTATGACCTGTGAAGGATTATATGTCCACGGGATGGCACCTGTGGAATGTTGGCATTTGCCAAGCAGTCCTGGGAGAAACATATTCTGTGAATGGAGGTAGATCCCTTAACATTTACACACATTCCTACATGTGGGATGGTATACAAAAGCCTGCTATGATCTAGGTAGGCTGTGTGCACCTCCTAACCCTCATCTACACCTGTCATGATTGCGTCAAGGAGGTATACCAGGTTCAGGTTGTATTCTCTGCCTTTGACAATTCCAACATTGGCGGGGTCCTGGGTGTTAAGATTACCAGTGACATTGGCCATGGGTTCATTGTTGATATGGTCCATGTCCCTGCAGACCAGGCTCATCAGGCTATTGGGTGGTAGTTCCCAGCGGACATGGTGGATTTGTGGTCGTCCTTGCCAACATTGGTGAAACCATTGTCAGGTGTAGGCCTGTTGGATCATATGAGGGATCCCAGCTACTTACTGCACCTGCCCAGGGAGTTCCCCCAAGCATGACACTTCACTTGACTGTACTGCATGATATGTTAGTAAAGCCAGCCTGGCATCCCACAGGTGGGATGGAGTACTGTTAACATGTACTGCCCTTGTCGTGTAGGGTCCTGATTACGGGATCTGCTAAGGTTGGTAGTGTATTGCAGGCCAGAGGTGTTTGGCTGTGGGGGGGATACCTATCCATGTCAAACATATGTTGTTTGGGTCTCTCAAACCCATCAATGGTGCATGTGGACATATATGTTGCGGTTATGTTCCCAAATTCATCTACAGATGTATGTCCATATATAATTATACAGATATATATGTGTTTACCTTTGAAAGGGAGACAATCATTTCTTCAAACGGCCCTTTCTGCAAACTGAAAGGACCAAACTATCATTTCTAATTGCACCGTAGTTCAAAACTCAAGCAAATCGAAAAGCAGCTTTGCTGATTTTCGAACTACAAGGTGGAATACATATCGTAATGCAGGTGGACAAACCCCCTTGCACCCCCATCTGGGGGGCTGGGCCCCCCACAACACCCCTACTTTAATATTCTAACTCCGAGTTCACACTACAGTGGGGAAAGGGACATTTTCCCATCCCCACTATAGTGCCATCCACACCCAAAATGCCGAATCTGCAATGAACAAATGCATAGTGACATTCGCTCATTGCACATTCGATGCATTTATTCCAAAATTGTGCAATGTTGAAAACTTACTTTTGACCTTCCAGTGACTACACACACACACACACACACACACACACAGATATATGTACAGTAAGATACATATGTAGAAGGTGCACACAATATGGAACATCCACTATGCCTACAGTTAACACCTGAACAACTGGACACTGTATGGGCCACCCATACAAATGTCAATCATTGCCTGCAACATATACCCATAGGGAGGTCATAGGAAAGACACCACACACAGGTTTGCAGAAATGGGAAACCTTTCATTGTGTACTATTACAGTTCTATATGCCATGTCATTTAGCTGTTCAGACATTGAAAACCATATAAACAGAGAACTGCAGCTGTGAAACAGTTACACTAATACAGTAGTCTGGAAAAGTTCACAACTGTTGCTGTCCAGGCCAAGCCTTTCAAATTGTACAATAGTGAACACAGACTGGGCCACAGGATACCAAACAATCAACAGTATGTACTGCAGGTGTGTAGTTCAGCAGCCTCTATCTACACTCTATACAAACTCAGTAGGTGGTAAAGACGTTATGTGATCACATGGGTTGTCACTGTTACATAACAAGGCATAACTGACACCATCATGAGCACATCGACAAACAGAACAGTCTGTATGGCAGGAGGCAGTAGGCTTGCAGTACCCCAGTTCATGTAAGTAATGTAAATATAGGTGAAGTATACACTACTGTACATCCAGATACCTTGCAGCAGCTCACCCCTGATACACCCACATTTTGTAACAGCCTAGGTCATTTATGGTGCTCCCCACCTAGACTCAATGATACAAGGCCATATACTACTGTTACATACACTGGCCTCTGGAGTGCATAAGGGCACACATGTATTGTGTAGGTGATGCCCACACATATATGGCCCCAGCCCCACTGTATGTGTGGGGGATACGACAGCAGTGGAGTAATGGCAGCAATGGCAGTGTGATATACTCACAGCCAATACAGTACAACCCCCAACAGCATGACATATGTGCAAAACTTGGTATGTAGATGGAGGACAGAGGCTGGAACACAGGCACATCTGTGGAACACTGTTGCCATACACTAAGCAAGTTGATGGTGTTACAGGATAGTCTGCAACATACCCTTAGTCAGGGAATTGAGGTTAGAAACAGAAATGGATGTAGCCATGTACTGATAGCACTCAGCACACACACTGCCAGTGTAATATGTGCCACAAGACCTGTGTGGTGGACGGACAACACATGATAGGCATACCTCTGTCCAGTAAGAGGATAGGCCCACAGTAGTAAGCTATGCAGACAGACTGCATTCCAAGGTAAACTAGTATGCACACACACACACACACACACACACACACACACACACACACACACACACACACACACACACACACACACACACACACCCTGTAACACCAGTACCATACAGCATAACACAACTCTACTCATAGTCTGTCTGTAGTTTCTGATCCTCCTACAAATATGTGGCCACCCTGAATGTGCAGGTTCTCCTGTAAGAGGTATTGCTACCTGCTGTCTGTAACACTGATGTCCACACACAGGACGGATGTCCATCACACAGGAAATGTAAGGGGACCACGCCCACATGCTGTAAGGATTTATAGTGGGTGGTTGCCATGACAGTGGTAATTGGAAGCAGTACATATGTGTAATCATATATATATGGCTATCTGGATAAGTATATGTACATATATTTCCACCATATGTTCTGGACATGGAGTGTAGCCCTACCCCAGCCCCTATAGTCCCAAAGTTGTAGTGCAAGTATATGTCAGGTATGTATAGCAGGTATATTAGTAGACTATTGCTACTGTCATTGGGATTGTCTTCACAGACATGGTGTGTGTGGAAGGTCACATCTGCTTATAACATGTGTGCCATTGGATACTGACAGACATCCTAAGGAAATCATTGTAAAGTACCGCTGCTAGCATGTAATGCCTCTGTGGAGTGCTGCAGAGATATTGGCCAATATATGTGGAACTTCGGACACACCCTGTACAGTCCAGAGGTATACACATAATCGTTTAGTGCACAACATGTGTACCAGGCCTGACAATATGGATGTAGACAGCCATGTAGATGGGTATAACACATAACGAATGGTATACATTTGCCACCATATGTTTTGCATTCACACACTCCTGTCTGGCCTGACACAGAATGACTGCTGGTACAGGGGTGCCATAGACACATACTAATCACTGGATATTGACATACATCTGTACAGCATCCCACTGCTCTGTCTGACATACATGACTGTTAAGGGAGGCCTGGCAGCAGTACATCTGGCAAGTATCTGCACATGACATCTCACTGGATAACTACACTAAGCTGCTAGGCATGTAACAATGCACTGTGCAGGCTACAGGCAGACTGGCTAAATACTGGCCTACATCTCCTATGGGGGAATGCACATGTACCTGCATATATAGCAGGCTCAACAGGCATGTCACAGCACAGGGTAAGATACACCTGTGTGAAAGTGCATAGCCACAACCAATGTGAACACAGCCACATATGGTAAGCTAGCATAATATTATAGTATATGGACTATCTGTTCTACACCATCCTCATATGTGCCACTCACAGAATGACCCTACATTTTCTGGGCTACTACACAGTTTGGTCTGATGGCTGTCTGTGGTATGGGGCATGTGTGTGTATGGCCCTACAAACATGTATGCCAAAATGGTGCCATACAGTGGGGCAGCAGGTAACATCAGATAGAAGGGAAACTAGAACAATGCCATCTACCACAGTCTCTACACAGGCTACAGTACATATTAACAATACACACAGTGCCGATATTCACCATCACTACACAGACCTCAGTACTGTACAAACATCCACAGAATGTCCAGGTTATATCATGAAATATAATCCCTACTGTACATAACATGTGCAGCAATCAGATATATCACTGGCTTGTTATCAGATATGATGACACTATTTGTGGTGTACAGCACATATGCACCACTTCATGCACGACATATGTACAAAGGTTGACAGAGGTGTGGCTAACAGCACATACACAGGGCCAATATAGACATGTTGCTGTGATACCCTCATACATTTACCATTGTAACGGGGTTTGTTGCAACATATGTCCTATGAGGGATATGAAATCAGTAACTGTCACGGCCTTCACCATCTACAGACTGCAGTCCTCACACTACCTTCTGCATTCCACAGATAGATGCTCTATGGCTAACATATGATACCAAAGGCACAACACTGCCCAGTCTGCAGATGACCCTGCAGATGGGGATTCCTCATATACATGGAACTGACATGGCAGGTATTGTGACATGTACAACAGATATATCCAGACAAACACTGTTAAACCAACATTACTCCAATGCAGTATAGCAGCACTTACAGTCTGTAGTCAGGTCAGACACATCCCCCTCCTGTTTGTTGCCCTCTTTCCACAGTGTATATTGTTAGAGGTAAATCCCCAATCCATCTGAGATGGTGTTTGCCAAACAACAGATATAGTTCCTGCTCACAGTGAATGAAAAAGGCCAACACCACCATGATGTTCCTGTATATTGGAGTATGTTTCCATGCAATTGGCTATGGGAATTTACCACAGCTGTTCCACATGCAATCAGCTAGAGGAGGGCTGCAATTTGTGCAGAGGCCATCAGCTGATCATGAGCATCACTTAAAATACACATGCTGCTGCTGCCTAAGAAAAACAGGTGTGGGTCCCCACATCCACCAGAGAGGGAGTGGGGGAGACAGACAGTGGCAAATACATGTCAGGGAGGGATGGGAGAGTAAAACTGAACCATGCTTGTGTCACACACCTACCAGCACAGGGTATCAAACCCCTGATAACGATGTAGTGCTATCACAGTTGATGCAGTTATTGGATGTGCCACATGGGTTACCTGCTGTGGAGTACTCAGAACATTTATGTGATGTTGAATGACATCTGCAACAGGGATACAATAGATATACAGTAGGTGATGTACACATGCCTGTCCGCATGAACAGGTGCCTGCGTTAACACAGCCACACTCTCACAGGGATGCACACACATTGACACACTTGGCAGGGCCAGAAGTACAAATCATCACTAGTGGGATTGCCACAACACATCAATGTGCAGGTATCACATGCACCACACGTGTCATATGGAGGTCGTATGGGCAAAGATTATGAGGAGGTGTCAGACATCAGACAGCATGCTGCAGTATGCCCAAGGGGGTTGTAGTGAGTGTGGATGTGGACATGTGCACCATACAACACACACATGAACACACTGGGTGCCAGTACTGACATGCATGGGTGCATGTCTGCATGGGTGTGTGGTGGTCAACTGTGCCAGCAGGCTATACAAGGGTAGATGATGGGTATACCTTGGCATCAGTACATATGACAATGGTCTGCATTGTGGCTCAGGGCTGTTATTTCTGCATTTGCCCACACAGGTGGGTATTGTATCCCCCATCCAGTCACCTGGGTGGCTATTGTGTGTGACCAATGCTGTGCATCCCCTGCCATGTATGTGTTCCTCACTCCATGACATGGAGGGTGTCTAGGATGTGCACACCTCCCACATGCATGTAAAGTGACATGTGGAACTGTAACTGGAGTGTCAGGCCCATGTTGTGAACACAGATTATCATCAGATGTGCCAGTCTTGCCCACCTGTGGCAGGTATTGGGCAGCAGATTTACCCTCCACCTACATTGATAGCATGCTAACAGCATTCTCTGGTGTCAGTGGCATCTGTCCATACAGGGCATGTTGTCAGGCATGGTATGTCCATTGTGGGTCACATGTGAAGGCACCACAGGTGGTGCAGGTGTCCATTGGGGAGGTGCACTGTCTGCATGTTCGTGCATATTAGACAGATGGGCAGGGTGGCATGTTCTCTGTAGCCCACTGCTATCACACCATAGTTACCATTGGTGGCCAATATGCAGTGTACTACCCACATATTGGCTGTTGTCTAGGCATGTGTGTGTGTAAGACATGGGTTGAGAGTGTGCTCTGAGTAATACTGGGGTTGCTAACTGTGATTGTCTGGCCTTGATGTCACATGTATGGGTATGGCTTTGCACCCCAGCTTCTCACCTATTTAACAGTATGGTTGACATTGTGATATATCGTAGGGCCACCATATAAGAAATATGCAAAACCCACTCTACATTGGCCATAGGTGTCACACACTCACAAGATACAAATTACAAACACACACACCTGTTATGTGTGGGAGTAGAACCCCTACTTAATTAGTTTATTATACTACAGCACTACACAGTTATAGTAAGCACCACAGCCATTACTGGAGTACTCCTTTCCCAAAGGTCTATTTCACAATGAATGACATCAGCAGGATTACCAAAGTAGAGCATTTCAAATGTAATGCGAGTGAGTAGCCTAAAATGCATTGCTCCCTACACAGACAGTGAGACACACACAAAACATCCACAACCGACATGTGTGGATATAGAACCCATGACCAAGGTATATGTCACACTACAGCATGGAGCTGTTATTAGGATGCACCACGGGGATTACTAGAGAGCTCCTTCCCCCAAAGGTGTGTTTCACAAGGAGTGACATCAGCAGAATTACCAACATAGGGCATTTCAAATGTACGGCAAGTGAGTAGCCTAAAATGCATTGTTCCCTACATAGACAGTGGGACACACACAAAACATCCATAACCGACATGTGTGGGTATAGAACCCATAACCAAGGTATATATCACACTAGAGCATAGAGCAGTTATAGGACGTACCATGGGGATTACTAAAAAACACCTTCCCCAAAGGTGTATTTCACAAGGAGTGACATCAGCAGGATTACCAGAGTAGGGCATTTCAAATGTACTGTGAGTGAGTAGCTTAAAATGCATTGCTCCCTACACAGACAGTGGGACACACACAAAACATTCACAACTGACATGTGTGGATATAGAACCCATGATCAAGGTATATATCACATTACAGCATGGAGCTGTTATATGACACCCCACAGGAATTACTAGAGAGCTCCTTCCCCAAAGGTGTATTTCACAAGGAGTGACATCAGCAGGATTACCAAAGTAGGGCATTTCAAATGTACTATGAGTGAGTAGCCTAAAATGTATTGCTCCCTACACAGACAGTGAGACATACACAAAACATCTACCACCAACATGTATGGGTATAGAACCCATGACCAAGGTCTTTATCACACTATAGTATGTAGCTGTTATAGGACACACCATGGGGGCTACTAGAGAACGCCTTCCCCAAAGGTGTATTTCACAAGGAATGACATTAGCAGGATTGCCAAAGTAGGGCACTTCAAATGTACTGCGGGTAACTAGCCTATAATGCATTGCTCTGTACACAGACATTGAAACACACACAAAACATCCAACTGCCATGGTTGGGGATGGAACCCTACCACAGTTCTAAATCACACTACAGCAGTACGCAGTTACCAGATGCTCTACAGAGATTACTGGGCTACAATGTTCCCAGAGGTGTATTTCTAGGTGGGTGACATCAGCAGCCTTGCCAAAGTTAAGTATATGAATTGTAAGGAATGTGAGTACTATTAAAAGCATTGTCCTTTACTCAGTCAGACAGTTGTCAAGTCTGGGATTAGAACACCTATCTAACTACTTTATCGCAGTACACAGTTAAAGGATGCCCTACAATGATTACTGGGCTACAACCTTCCCAGAGGTGTATTTCTAGGTGGGTGACATCAGCAGCCTTGCCAAAGTTGAGTATATGACTTGTAAGGAGTGTGAGTATTCTAAAAAGCATTGTTTTCTACTCAGTCAGAGACAGACACACACACACACACACACACACACACACACACACACACACACACACACACACACACACACACACACACACACTTGCCAGGTCTGGGGTGAGAACACCTACCTAACTACTTTATCACACTACAGCAGTAAGCAGTTACAGGACGTGCTATGGAGATTACTGGGCTACAGCTCTCCCAAAGGTGTATTTCACATTGGATGACCTCAGCAGGCTTGTCAGAGTAGGGCTATTGGGAGGGCGGTGTGTGCATAGGCTATAACCCATTCATCTAGGGGTTGACACGCCACATGCCGGCACACATGGGGTCATATGTCACAGGTACGTGTATACAGCTACTAGATAACTACTTTGTACAGTCATGTTGCACAGCTGGCACGTGCACCACATAGTCTGTAATGCTGACAGATACTGGTGGCTAGTATCTGCAGTGGGTGACATCTGTGCCTCGTGTTTGGGGCCCTTTGGCTGTGTTCTGGGTGGGACAGGCCTGGATTGCTCCTTGTCACAGTGACCCTCTTCCACACATCTATGTATGTCTACCTTTTGCTTATATTAGTGTGTTGCCCTGACATATATGTGTGTATTCCTATCCACTGTGTGTGCAAGGCATGAGTGGTGCATACTGACAAGTGTCTGCACTAACAACTGCAACTGCCAGATATGTCTGGTCCACTGGTATTTGCAGTCATGGCCTTCATGTGTTTAAGTGTGTGAGCATGCCCAGTATGATCTTTCAGTATGTTGTGGACTGACATTGCCTTCATTTCTCCAAGTGTGTGAGCATTCCCAGTATGGCCATCTGTATTGTATTTGTGGATCATGCCCAGGTAGTTTGTGCTGTAGTGCTGACCTTTGTATTGTACACCAACAGGTAGCATGCTGTCTCTGCAGGCTATCCATTGATCATTTGGCTTTGACTGTTACTACATTTCTGCATAGCAGGGGTGGGGAGCACACCTGACTATTTTTACATTTCTACACAGGGTTGGGGGAGCACACCTGACTGTTATTACATTACTATGTAGGCTATGGGGGGCACACGTGACACTTGTACACATTTGTTATTACTGTACTGGTATGTCAGATACTCCATTTCATTCTGTATTGTTATCATGCTGACTAGAGGCATACCAGTGTACTACAGATCATGCCTTTGGTTGCCCTACATATTATTGTGTGACTTCCTACCCTTCAGAATTAACATCCTACTGCCTGCCCTACTGTGGTCTGTCTGTGTAGGCCTTGGGGGAGGTTAACCATAGCCATCATTCTGGGGCCATGGCACAGGCTCTGTTTGGGTTTGTCTACACCTGTCTTCCTGGCTGAGACTGTTGTTGGGTATGTGAACCTTCCTGACTGGCATGTGTGGGTCTTATGGACACACATGTTGCTAAGCCCATTTCCTGCAGTGGGTTGTGTCACCCTGTGTAGTACTGGCTACTATGGTGACTCCAGTATGTGTTACAGATGTCTTGGTACCACTATGGGTATCTACTGTCTGCTGCCATAACATTCGGCCACCCAATTCCCTTGCATGCTCACATCCATACCATAGCTGCAGGTAACAACACATTCTACCCCATTTGGCAATTGGTAAGTTGATTGACTTACCTTGAGTGTGTGCCAGACTTGGGATGATGCTGGAGTGCTGCCTATGCCGGATGCACATAGTACACTCCCTATACATGGTTGAGCACAGGTAGTGTCATGTTTGGCATCCCTTTTACTGCATGTGCAAGTCAGAGAGAGGTGTCATTCCCTGGGTCCCTACTGTGTCAGTGCATGTGCTATGTGTTGCCTCTTTGCCAAGGCCAGGGCATACTGGGCACGCCTCCTTCTGCCTACTGGGGCAGGCTCAGGTTGTTCCTCCTCAGAGTCACTCTGTGCCTGTGCAGGCCTTGGCATTGGTGGGGGGCTGTGTGGCCCTGCCCCATGCTGTTCCTGCTGCAGCTGTTTCCGCAGGATCATACTGTGTAGCATAGCACATACCATAACAATCTGGGTACATGTAGCTGGTGAATACTGCAAGGCTCCACTGGATGTGTCCAGACACCGGAACCGTGACCTGAGCATCCCAAACACACACTCTATTATATGTCTGGCCTGTGAGTGCGCCTCATTATGGAGTTGTTGTTCAGGTGTGTGTGCATTTCTGATGGGTATCATCAGCCACGACTCCAGTGTGTACCCATTATCCCCCACTAGGTGACCGTATGGGATGTCCATATTGGCAAATCTCTGGTACAGCTGCATCAGATGCCATATGTGTGAATCGTCATAGCTTCCAGGGCAGCCAGCACACACATTCATTATAATGCCCTAGGCTTCACATACAACCTGGCAGTTGATGGAGGGGATGCCCCTGCGATTGATGTAGGCTCTACCCTGCTCACTGGGTGGTGCTTTGATGCATATGTGCGTGCAGTCTATAGCACCCACTACCCCAAGGTATTCTGCTATTTGGTGGAAGAGATGCATATTGCTGGTCAACAACTCACATGTGTTGAGGAAATATACGTGCTCAATGACATTTGCTGACATGGCATCCAGGAGCTGATGGAATACTCTGGATACTGATGCCTGTGAGATCCCCATGATATCCCCAGTTGTGCTTTGGGAGGTACCTGTGGTTAGTATACCTAGGCCTACACATACCTTGGTATCCACTGGGATGGGTTCCCCTCGGCCAGTTTGGTGTGTCAGGTATGGCTGGCACAGTTCAACAATTTGCTGTAGGAGGTCTCTGTCCACCCTATAGTGTTCCACTATCTCCAGCTCATGTAGCCCCTGGTAGGTTAACCTGGGTCTTTACCCTCTTCTCTGTCTCCTCACTGTGAGTTGTTTGGCAGCATTCACATCCTCACCACCCTCAACCTCTTGCACATGTTGTTCTATGTTGCCTGTTGCAGCTCTTCTCATTTTGTAGGTTTGCTTGTTAATATTTCCCTACTTGTATACACCGGTGGTGTAGAGTGTGGGAAAAACCAGAGGGGAAGGGGTTTGCTTAGTTTATAGTAGTGTTCTGGGCTGGGTTGGTCTGTTGTCTGTGTAATTGGCTGATTCTGATACATTTCACCTGCCTGCTAAGCTAGTTCTCCTTGATTAACTTCTTACTGCTGTTTTCCCTTCCCATTGCTTTTCTGTTTAAGCTTCTGTGCATGCCGTGCCGAGTGCTCAAATGTGCATACTGCTGCTATTTCCTGGTTTAACTTCTTTTTTCTTCCTGTAAAATCTGGTGTGTGGTGCACACACCCGCTTAGGCTTTGTAAAGAGTGCTAGGCAGGTTTAGACATGCCCCCTAGCTTAGCACAGCTAAGCTATGAGCAATCCTGAGCCACAGGGCTCCAATCCGCTTACAGTATGCCTGACACACCACCCATGACGTCACCTATATCCTAGTCTTGCACCCAGCTATTCATACTCTTACACTGTTGGGACCTGCCTCACATGCTGGGGAAAACTGGGATTTGCTATCCTTACCCTCATTTGCATAGGATTGCCTGCTAATGCATAGTTACATGTCTCATACTGAGCCTCCCCTCTTAGCAATCATTACTCACTGGCCAGTTTGTCTTCTGCCTGCCATTGACTTGAATGGCAGAATACTGATTTTAGTTAGAATGCTTATTTTAGGTTTATTTTATTATTATCCCCCCAATCCCATTTACATGCCACTGTCTTATGCTTAAACAGCCGAGATCGGCAAAAAAAAAAAAATTTTGATTTTTTTTGAAACAGTTTGCAATGCTAGAGGCCTTATACTTAATCATTGGCATGCTTCCTCAATGATATGCAACCTTTATTTGGAGCTGTCATAGCTCCGTTTCGGATTTTGCAGAAATGTACTCAGTTACTAACCGAATACATTTCTGCAGATAGCACTCGTCTTGCATGGACTATTGCAAGCTTCCTGGATTGCAAAATCACCTCATTTGCATGGATTTCTCCTGGAAATTAGGTGATTTGCATATCAGGGATTAGTCCGTTCATGATTAGTGCAGGAGCTTTCGTGCATGCCCCTGCAAGCTGTTCCTTGATCGCACGGCAGACATATTGCCTGTCAGAGCTCCTGCAGTAATCATGCAAACTGTGCAGGGAATAGAGAATCTGGGGGTCTAGGATATACCTACATCTAGCTGCAAAATGTATATGCACTGTTAATCTCCTTGATAGTTCAGACATAATATGTACAAACACATGCAATTTCTGTCTGCTAACATAGCTCATATAACATTTGCATCTTTATAAAGGAAAAAAACTTCTATATATTGGTTAGATGAAATCCTTAAAGATGAGAGCAGCAAAGCTGGAAATATTCCTGTGATCCTAACCACTCAAGCATGTTAAAAGCAGTTGCAGCCTTGCAGTCCCTATCATGTTCAGTATGAAGGTTTGATACATGAATGTAATAGCTGTAAGACTGCCTGAAAAAATTAGTTTGTTATAAACTTCAGTTCAGAATATTTACAATAGTCAAAAATATATTTAACACGTTAGATGCAGTCTTTTAACTTTAGCATTGTTAATTACTGTTGTCCAGCATATATTTTATACAAATATATGTCATGAGACTAGAATAGCTGTGTTTACCTTGTTTGAACTCTGATAATGGGTTGGATTCCATAAAGTTTGCAGAATATGACAGGTTGTATCAATTTCCATGCAAGAAATGCGGCTAACCAGGTAATATGCAAATATGCCCTAGTCTATGGAGAATACCTCAGTGCAAAGCAGGCAATATAACCGGTGACATCAGCACGTCACACTCAGCCATATCAAAGCTGCATTCCAGGAAAACCCATTCACAAAGTAATATATATATATATATATATATATAGTAATATATATATATATATATATATATATATATATAGTAATATATATATATATATATATATATATATATATATATATATATGTATGTGTGTGTGCATTACCACTGCACATCTACAGAAGGTATATAAGCCCAATGGAATTTCTGAAATATAAGGAAAGTAGTAAATGAAGACAAATGTGCATCAGACATTATCTCCAAAAAGTGACAAATATCTGAAAACAGTTATGGATATCATCAGAATATGTAGATGGACATATATAAATGCACTCATTACAAGTCATAGAATGCAATGAAATCTGCAAAATGTCTAATAAAACATTAATTAAGTAAGGTGCAGGCAATCTTGGCCACATCACCATGGCTAACATTCGCTGACAATATGGGTGTGGGAGATGTGTGGGGAGCAAGTAATGCACACACCAAAGAAAATAGTGAGACAGAAAAGGAGATGGGGAGTGAGGATGAAAAAGAGCAACACACAAGAGGTATGATAGAATAGGAAGGTCAGTGTGAGAGACAGAGGGGATTGGGTCATTTTTTTTTTTTTTGGTGGGAATAGGCTCATTTTTTTGTTTTTTGGAGAATAGCAGGTATGGAAAAGACATGGAACGAGAAGGAGGACAAACTAGCAGGTATAAATATATAACAAATATCACAAAAAATGCTAGACAAAGGTTGGAAATACACTTAAAGAGGTAAGGTACACAGACAGCACACACTGTACACAATTGACAAACAGTGTAGGGATGCATACTAGCCATGGTGCAATGCAGAAATACATATGAACCAATGCACAAATCATTTCTCAGATATTACAAACTGTGTGGTAGTCATACAAGAATGAGTTTGACCAATGGTATATTGGTGTTGGAACACCGGATGGAAGATGCCATCATTGCAGCACACAAGGGATAATGAATACAGCCATTGAGTAAGCTCTCAGTAGTGCAAGTGTAAGCCATCCAACAGCAATGATGAGCAAATGCAGACAAGGAAATGTAGAAGCAGGCAAGACGAGAGCAGACTAGAACCTCCATCCATGCATGTGAAAGGCAAACCCAACCAAGCACTGTCCCAAACAGCAGTACCGCAGCAAAATATTAATGTGGCTGTGTAATAAATAAAGAAGTATACACACTACAGACCCAGGAGATGTGGTATCCATTTGTCAAGAAGTATACACACCACAGACCCAGGAAAAGTAGTATCCATTTGTCAAACACATATGCCATACCAGAAAATATGAGGGCTGAACTAAGGATAAAGATTATATGATATACCTACATCTGGCTGCAAAATGTATATGCATTGTTAATCTGCTTGATAGTAGTGTGTGTGTGTGTGTGTGTGTGTGTGTGTGTGTGTGTGTGTGTGTGTGTGTGTGTGTGTGTGTGTCTGTATATAACATATATGTGTTACATGCAGTGACATAGCATAATCCAAGCAGAAAGAAGATGCATCACACATACCTGCACCAATGACAGAGAAAGGAAGTAAATGGTGATACGCATATGATTAATGAAAGTTAAGGAATGCAATTCTGTGCATGGCCAGGATACATTTCAATTCTGGGGGCATTCACAACGCACAATTACAACATAAACATTGATGGAATCTACTCAATTGCCACCATCTTGTGTGCATATGCCTTGCATATGTATGATAACCAACATGGTGGTGCAAGGTAATATAGCACCAGAACACCTACATCACAATGATGATATTGTACAGAAAGGTAAACATACACATAATATATGCCATATATATGTGAAATATGAGGGCCAAAGCTATAAGGAGGAAGGGAGATGGACAACACAGGCCCACATCAGTGAGGAAATGTCATCAAAAGAAAGTAGGCACAGAATAAAGCAGGGCAATCCAAGCTAAGTAGACACAGTGGACATGTATGTGTCCACAACAGAAGATGGAATACAAGTCCTCACAAGGTAAATTGAAGCAAATGGCCAGCATCTAACACATGAGCATAGCGTATTGTGGATTGCTATAAACATGTCTGTGCACAAATGACACAAACAACACATTAATGTGCAACAGTTAAATAGCAGATGGCACAGGCACACAGCAAAAGTAAGTCTGAGTATCATATACACAAATATACTGCCATGTAAATATAATACAACAGGTGGCTTGAATGGCAGAATACTGATTTTAGTTAGAATGCTTATTTTAGGTTTATTTTATTATTATCCCCCCAATCCCATTTCCATGCCACTGTCCTATGCTTAAATAGCCGAGATCGGCAAAAAAAAAAAATGTTGATTTTTTTTTATATTTGAAACAGTTTACAATGCCAGAGGCCTTATACTTAACCATTGGCATGCTTCCACAATAATATGCAGCCTTTATTTGGAGCTGTCATAGCTCCGTTTCGGATTTTGCAGAAATGTACTCAGTTACTAACCGAGTACATTTCTGCAGATAGCACTCGTCTTGCACAGACTATTGCAAGCTTCCTGGATTGCAAAATCACCTCATTTGCATGGATTTCTCCTGGAAATTAGGTGATTTGCATATCAGAGATTAGTCCGTTCATGATTAGTGCAGGAGCTTTCGTGCATGCCCCTGCAAGCTGTTCCTTGATCATACGGCAGACATATTGCCTATCAGAGCTCCTGCAGTAATCGTGCAAACTGTGCAGGGAATAGAGAATCTGGGGGTCTATGATATACCTACATCTAGCTGCAAAATGTATATGCACTGTTAATCTCATTGATAGTTCAGACATAATATGTACAAACACATGCAATTTCTGTCTGCTAACATAGCTCATATAAAATTTGCATCTTTATAAAGGAAAAAACTTCTATATATTGGTTAGATGAAATCCTTAAAGATGAGAGCAGCAAAGCTGGAAATATTCCTGTGATCCTAACCACTCAAGCATGTTAAAAGGAGTTGCAGCCTTGCAGTCCCTATCATGTTCAGTATGAAGGTTTGATACATGAATGTAATAGCTGTAAGACTGCCTGAAAAAATTAGTTTGTTATAAACTTTAGTTCAGAATATTTACAATAGTCAAAAATATATTTAACACGTTAGATGCAGTCTTTTAACTTTAGCATTGTTAATTACTGTTGTCCAGCATATATTTTATACAAATATATGTCATGAGACTAGAATAGCTGTGTTTACCTTGTTTGAACTCTGATAATGGGTTGGATTCCATAAAGTTTGCAGAATATGACAGGTTGTATCAATTTCCATGCAAGAAATGCGGCTAACCAAGTAATATGCAAATATGCCCTAGTCTATGGTCTATGGAGAATACCTCAGTGCAAAGCAGGCAATATAACCGGTGACATCAGTACGTCACACTCAGCCATATCAAAGCTGCATTCAAGAAAAACTCATTCACAAAGTAATATATATATATATATACATATATATATATATATATATATATATATATATATGTGTGTGTGTGTGCATTACCACTGCACATCTACAGAAGGTATATAAGCCCAATAGAATTTCTGAAATATAAGGAAAGTAGTAAATGAAGACAAATGTGCATCAGACATTATCTCCAAAAAGTAACAAATATCTGAAAACAGTTATGGATATCATCAGAATATGTAGATGGACATATATAAATGCACTCATTACAAGTCATAGAATGCAATGAAATCTGCAAAATGTCTAATAAAACATTAATTAAGTAAGGTGCAGGCAATCTTGGCCACATCACCATGGCTAACATTCGCTGACAATATGGGTGTGGGAGATGTGTGGGGAGCAAGTAATGCACACACCAAAGAAAATAGTGAGACAGAAAAGGAGATGGGGAGTGAGGATGAAAAAGAGCAACACACAAGAGGTATGATAGAATAGGAAGGTCAGTGTGAGAGACAGAGGGGATTGGGTCATTTTTTTTTTTTTTGGTGGGAATAGGCTCATTTTTTTGTTTTTTAGAGAATAGCAGGTATGGAAAAGACATGGAACGAGAAGGAGGATAAACTAGCAGGTATAAATATATAACAAATATCACAAAAAATGCTAGACAAAGGTTGGAAATACACTTAAAAGAGAGGTAAGGTACACAGACAGCACAGACTGTACACAATTGACAGTGTAGGGATGCATACTAGCCATGGTGCAATGCAGTAATACATATGAACCAATGCGCAAATAATTTCTCAGATATTACAAACTGTGTGGCAGTCATACAAGAATGAGTTTGACCAATGGTATATTGGTGTTGGAACACCGGATGGAAGATGCCATCATTGCAGCACACAAGGGATAATGAATACAGCCATTGAGTAAGCTCTCAGCAGTGCAAGTGTAAGCCATCCAACAGCAATGATGAGCAAATGCAGACAAGGAAATGTAGAAGCAGGCAAGATGAGAGCAGACTAGAACCTCCATCCTTGCATGTGAAAGGCAAACCCAACCAAGCACTGTCCCAAACAGCAGTACCGCAGCAAAATATTAATGTGGCTGTGTAATAAATAAAGAAGTATACACACTACAGACCCAGGAGACGTGGTAACCATTTGTCAAGAAGTATACACACCACAGACCCAGGAGAAGTAGTATCCATTTGTCAGACACATATGCCATACCAGAAAATATGAGGGCTGAACTAAGGATAAAGATTATATGATATACCTACATCTGGCTGCAAAATGTATATGCATTGTTAATCTGCTTGATAGTAGTGTGTGTGTGTGTGTGTGTGTGTGTGTGTGTGTGTGTGTGTGTGTGTGTGTGTGTCTGTATATAACATATATGTGTTACATGCAGTGACATAGCATAATCCAAGCAGAAAGAAGATGCATCACACATACCTGCACCAATGACAGAGAAAGGAAGTAAATGGTGATACGCATATGATTAATGAAAGTTAAGGAATGCAATTCTGTGCATGGCCAGGGTGCATTTAAATTCTGGGGGCATTCACAACGCACAATTACAACATAAACATTGATGGAATCTGCTCAATTGCCACCATCGTGTGTGCATATGCATTGCATGTGTATGATACCCAACATGGTGGTGCAAGGTAATATAGCACCAGAACTCCTATATCACAATGATGATATTATACAGAAAGGTAAACATACACATAATATATGCCATATACATGTGAAATATGAGGGCCAAAGCTATAAGGGGAAGGGTGATGGACAACATAGGCCCACATCAGTGAGGAAATGCCATCAAAAGAAAGTAGGCACAGAATAAAGCAGGACAATCCTAGCTAAGTAGACACAGTGGACATGTATGTGTCCACAACAGAAGATGGAATACAAGTCCTCACAAGGTAAATTGAAGCAAATGGCCAGCGTCTAACACATGAGCATAGCACACTGTGGATTGCTATAAACATGTCTGTGCACAAATGACACAAACAACACATTAATGTGCAACAGTTAAATAGCAGATGGCACAGGCACACAGCAAAAGTAAGTCTGAGTATCATATACACAAATATACTACCATGTAAATATAATGCAACAGGTGGCACAAGTATTACTGATATAAATAGCACTGCACATGTGTGGGACTGATCAAAGGACAGTTCTGTGTACATAAGTACAACACAGAAAAATGCAGCAAGTACATGTAACCTATTACATATTACATGGGCAGTCGTGTGCCAGTCATATTATGTACCTAAACATGTGCATCCATGTAAATCAGTTCATATGTACTACAAATATACACATGGATCATAGGATCATAGGAGGTTACTAGGCTAATGGCCCTGGGGCCCTTACATGCCTAGGCAAGAGTTTATCCCCAAAAAAGAAACCTCAGTCAGCACCTGTTGCCCTGTCAGTGAGGGACAAAGGTGGAACCCCTGGGACAAATTTATGGTTTCCCATCCACTTATCAAGATTGCATTTGAAGAGGGCCAGTGGGGTCCTCTGTTTGACATGTATGGGAAGTCTATTCCAGAGAAGGGGCATCCTCTGGCAGACAAACCTGTTTTTCCAGCAGGTGTTGTTGATGTTGCATATTAGATTTAGGCCTATTGAGTGGGTAATGTGTGAGGAGTTAGACTTACGAATATGGAGCATCTCTAGTAGGGCAGGGTCCGATATTGCCTTGTAGGCGAGACACAGATCACCTCTGAGCAATCTGTATGAGACCGGGTAGAGTGATAATGATTTAAGCCTGTCCACATAGAATAGGTGTTGGAGGCCATGGATTCTCTTTATGAGGTATTTCTGTAGCCTTTCCGGTTGGTGTAGGTGTTTAGAGAGGTACATACCAAACGGGGCATTATACTCAATCATAGGTCTAATAAGGGAGGAGTACAGGGAAGTAATAATCTCATTTTTTCTGGATGCAATCCCTTTACTTATAAGATGAACCAAGTAAAAGGCTTTTCTGACCACAGCCTCCACAAGATGGTCGAATATGAGATTGTTGTCAACCTGAGTGCCCAGGCCTCTCACCACAGGTTGTGCGCTTAGGGTGTTCCCGTTGATGTGGTAATCACTAGGGGCAGTGTTTTTGCTGAATGGTATAATATATTTTTCTGCATTTAACTTAAGGCCATGACTTTGGCACCAGTTATTTGTAGCTGTGAGACCCTCTTACAGTATGTTAACATCAATTGGGGAGTTACTGACAGCACCCAACTAACAGTCATCTGCAGACTTGGTCAGCCACAGGCCCTTTGTCTTTGCCTGGACCTCTGAAAAGTATATGCCAAACAGTAGGGGTCCCAGGACAGATCCCTGGTGAACACTACTAGTGACAGGTCTGCTGTTGAAGGTGGCAGCACCTGTTTTGACCTTGTGGGTCCTATCTGTGAGCCAGTTGGCCATCCATCTGACTAGATAGGAATTAACATCAAGTTGTGTTAGCTTTTCAATGATGCCCGAGTGGGGGATTGTGTCAAAGGCCTTGGCCAGGTCAAGGTAAGCTGTATGATCTGACTTTCCCTCATCCAGGGCCTTGGTGACAGTCTCAAAGAAGTCAACTAGTTTCAATAGGCAAGATCTTCCCTTGACAAATCAGAGTTGGGTAGGGTTGAGTGCTTGGAGATTACCTATGTCCTTGTTTATGAGATCCATAATAATATGCTTCATGACTTTACAGATCAGACTTGTCAAGCTGATGGGGCGATAGTTTCCCAGGTCGGTAGTGGCACCACCTTTGTGCAAAGGGATGACAATGGCAGTTCTCTATTCTGCTAGAATGAAGGCTGTAGTTAGGCTGTGGTTGAATAGGGTGCTCAAAGGTGAAACTAGTCTTGCTGAAGTATATACATGTCCTAATATAAGCTACTATTTAAAATATTAGATATTGACATAAGCTACATACATCACCTTTGTATATTCACTAAGGGACCAGTGAATGTCAATGCATTATGTCAAGGATACTTGTTTATATGTACCAGTCACAGTACACTAAAACAACATGGCACAATATTTGCCAGTACATGCCACACACAAGGTCATTGTGTCAGTGGGACAGCATGACCCAAGAATATTACATAAGTTACAAATCAAGGACATGTCATGTTGTTTTACAGATATAAGACAGCAACAACCAATACACAAATAGGTGCAATACATATACTGTACATAGATAACACATACAAATAAACACACTGGACTGCCCTCTATGTGTTATGTTTGAAAAGTGGGAATAATGTAGTATGTGAGTTGCTTTCATCCCTCCTAAGTATATAAAGGAACAACACAAGCAGAACAATCGTGTACCACTGGCATTATGCTATCTGCAACAGTTATATCTGTCATGTACAGGGCCAGAGTCTATTGGACATAACAACATTATGCTGCACTGCATACACACACACACACACACACACACACACACACACACACACACACACACACACACACACACACACACACACACACACACAAATATGTAAATTGTAGCACCCTTGTCCATATGGAGCAATACATGCAGTAATGACAGCAATATCATTTAATTAATAATAATAATAATAATAATAATAATAATAATAATAATAATAATAATAATAATAATAATAATAATGGTTAATGCATGTGTCATTTGGTAATGTGCATCATACTGCAGCAGCAAGACAAAGTCACATATGATATGATATGTGCTGTGTACATTATGACATATGTCAGAAAGCATGACAGCAATATGGGATGTCTGCATAATGTGCCTAGGCTGTAAATATCTGAATATGGAAAACATCATGGTGGTAGCTTTACAAAAGTGGATCACACAGGCAATACTTATGGTCCTGAGGGACCACCCTTATGGGGGTCGAACATCACAAAAGATTTCTTTAGCTATCTCCTGGAAGAAGCCAAGAATGGCAGACACCATGTCCTGAAAGAAGTTACCCCACATGTCTCTCATCTGCATCTAGAAGATGTTTGTGACAATATCCCAAATCTGGTCCAACAAATCATCTGCCTGGTGTGGTAGTAGGCATATTCTATGCTGAGCCACATAAACAATGGCACGTGCAGGTCCTGGTCTGTCATCATCATTGTTTCTGTCTTGGTCACCATTCTGGTCCTCAGACTCTGACTTAGCTGGCAGTGGTCTGGCACATCGTTGTCATCATCCAGTTGGTGAGCCAGCTTTGGTCTCATGCTCTGTCAAAGCGCAACACAGGAAAAAACATTATGCATACTTAATAGCTTTGTTTGTGTCTTTCGGCTTTTTCCAGTTAGGGGTCGCCACAGCGGAACTCCGGTCCGCTAATGATTGACAGTAGAGTTTTATGTGCTGGCTTGCCGGGCCTACTGCACAACCTTCAACAAAGGAACATCCATTTATGCATGTCGCCACACTGAAGATGCTCTAACTGAGAATCGAACGGGCAACTTCTAACTGTGAGGCGACAACGCTAGGTATTAACCTAAAATTGATAAATAACTAAAACATACAAATTTACTCAAGGTACATGTTGTAACTACTATGTAAATGATGCAACACTACTGTCTGACCTTATCCAACTCTATGTGTTACACAGTATGTGATGTGAGGCATCGATTCAATCCATACTAATTTACAAAATAGTGTGTAACAATACATCGCAGTCATATGCCAAACATATATGAAATAAAACATAATCAGATGTGCACCAACATAATTGTAAAGAGAGTATATGATATGCAATTACCGCATCAAAATGTATGAGACAGAGCATTAAATGTTTTCTCAAGGTATATCACGATACAGCACATTTGTCATGACAGTATAACAGGCAACAGATCTGGTCCATAAGGTTTATTTATATGTTGTGTAACAAAAGGCACAAAGGTGTAATAATAAGTGTACTGTCATGATTATTCAACATTCTAAATGTCATAATATTCAACTGATGATATGAATAGAAGACCATGACTGGGCCACTGTGCCCATCATACATTGCCATTATTTTACTCTGGTACATTACATGGCATGCAATGCCCAGTTTATCAGACACGCTTCTGTTATTATCTGTACATTTACTGACATATCATCCTTCAAGATATGTGCAAAACACACAAGTGCACAGCACACAGACAAATCTATCAGTAAGTGTCAAGACAATATGCTATGCCACACTGACATGGGGCTCCATTCCAAAAGACTTAGTTTAGTGTAAGTTAACACTGATAGCAGACTTTTTTGAATGTATATGCAAATGAGATGAGCAATGCAACATGGTTAATGGGTGACATCACAACATCTTATAATCAGAAAAGACATTGAAAGCTTTCGAACAACTGCCCAATCATAAGCACAGTGGCATCATGTAATAGCTAAAATTATATACATATGACACATATATAACTGTCCTCAGCAAATGTATTAGTGTCACTGCCACCATTTTTATTATGCTTACATATGTACCTATACAGTTAAAAAAAATGTAAAGATGATCACGAATCTCCTCTGCAACACCTAAGAATAATTTGTGGCCACACCAATGACAGGAAATTGTATGTAATGTTGTGTTTACAACAGTGCAGTTGTACAACATTGCAAGAGAGGTGGAATTCAGCAAGTTTGTTTGCATTCTGCGGCTTTTCCTGGTTAGGGCTCACCACAGCGGAACTCTGGTCCGCTAATTATTGGTAGTGGATTTTTACGTACCGGGATACCAGCCCTGACACACAGCCTTCAACGAAGGCACGCCCCATTCACGTATGCCTCCACACAGAAGACGCTCTAGCTGAGAATCGAACGGGACAACGTCTTGCTATGAGGTGACAACGCTACCGCAGCACCACTACCGCAGTATAGGTGGAATTCAGCAAGTACGTGCCAGTAAAGGTCTGCCAACAGCATTAAGAATGTTGAGATAGCAGACAATAGAATAGGTAAGTTATATATAATATGTAATTCACTTACATCCACTTCCTGCTATTCAAACAAGCAGTAACAGTACAAGCAACTTATTTGTAAAATATTCAACTCATAAAGCAATATGCCAGTTGAACATAGCTATCTTTCATTTAAGCTGTGTTAACAAACATTGCATAATCTTAATTTTATAAAAGACTCCTGTTGATAACTCCTAAGACAACATTCCACTGAAAATGATGTACACATTAATGTTATTCACAATAAATCATTAGGTGTTACTTATAAGCATTATGGGAAGTCTGACATAAACATTAGCGTGCCTGAATGTCATAAGACTGCACATCTAATCCTGAAGATATAACTATGTTAACAGTATTTCTGGAGAAATAAAGATGGAATATGATAACACATACCTTTGTCCCTCTGCTGCTCCTCAAGCCTGTACATACTTTCTATGTGCAATTCATGATTTCTAGAGCAGGCTTCATCAGCTGCAAACAGGAAAAGATGATGTATTACAGCAACAGAAGGACTGCTATGTAAAACAACAGAACAGTGAAAAAATATTGATTATTACATGTTAGCTGGCATTGACATACAGTATCACATTTTGCATATTCAGTCATTGTCGTGTTACTGTCACTGTTGTGGACACATGAGGATTACTGCAGATAAACAGGAGGAAGCTAGATTCAAACTTGTACATTTCAACCATATACACAACAAACCAGAAGCCTACCTGCCTAGCTAATTGATCATGACTGTGATGGCATGAACTGATTGAAGTCAAGCAACTTACATATATGAATACACAGGAAGCATTACACACACTAACAGGTGTGCCAGTCTAAGATGACATTGTGTAAGAATACATAAATACCTAACTATGTGAACAAAAACCTATAAATGTATACAGTTATTGTCTGCCGAAATTATTGTGGTATGTCATAATCAATAACATTGTTTACACATGTATATGATGACTGATACCTCAAAACTGCAGTCTTCCTATCTGTATATATGCATGAATACAATTTAATACATGCATATGTATATATTGGCTTATAAATATAGATTGATAGATCTATATGTGTAGGTGTACAAGCGTTGTCATTTTGTATGGACACATACATGCATACATATATTAGCCTAATGTGAAGTTGGGTGTGTATATCACATGACCAGTAAATGAAAAGTACAGCTGCTACACACTTAATATCACATTGTGCACAATATATCCAAAATCATTTGTGCGACGTGAACTAGTGACATCTGTAACATATATGACTAACAGAGTGGAACAAAAGCACTACCGTTCATAGCACATATCATGCAAGTCAGGCATGCGTGTGTAATAATATTCAATTTGGCCAATAATGTACATATCTGCAGTGGGATTTGAACAACAAAACTATGAAATCTTGACTGCATGTCATCACATTGATCACAGCAATACCCCACAACTATAACAGTTCAGATTTTCAAATGTCATAATATGCGAGAAAACATGTATTTGCACTTGAAACACATAAATAGCCATTAAAGGAATTACTGCTCAATTGTGGAATTTAAACTTACACATGCAATTTAGGTAGGAGGGCAGTCAATGAAGGGAAGTAATGTATTATAACAAACTGTTGTGTAATTTAAACTGTAGAGGTAACATATGTATGTATTACCAAGCATTTACACATTCAACATTATTAACATACGTATGATGTTTCTAGAAACTTTGTGGATAACAGAGATATGTGTTGTCATCCACAGCCCAAGCGCTATAGGCTTTAATGTACCACAGCCATGCTGGATGTGTAAAATCTCTTATCAACCAAGTATGGATCTCCCAAACGTGCTGATCAATAGGAAATGCATATCTGCCACAATATCATCTAAAACAGGCCACACTGAGATTTGAACCCACACACAGGGGGAAAAATATATATATATATATTTATATATATACACACACACACACACACACACATATATATATATATATATATATATATATATATATATATATATATATATATATATATATATATATATATATTGCTTAAACATTTGAGCTAATGGATATCACACTTCCTTTAATGTTGTAACAGTCTGGAATAATGATGCAATATGCATTTATTCGCCTTATAAAACATGATGTATCGGCACATTGAGTTGAATCATCATAGATTGCAAAGAAAAAAATTAGAATTTACTTCTAAAAATAAATAGCCATTAAAGGAATTAGTGCACAACTATGTAATTCAAACCCATGTATCCACTTAAAGTGCTAACCTTACAACCATAAGCATTACAGATCCACACTCCGTGTACATGCATTGTGTTTACAAGGCTCACATATTTCAGCCATGATGACCTGCATTGGTCATTAAACTGATGAGAGCAGACTTGGATTATAAAAAACTGTTGTGAATTTTATAATTTGGACCTTGCTAATATATTTATTTCTCAACATTCACATATACAGAAGTATACTATATGATGTTTCTAGAAGCTTTGCTGATAATGGAGAAATGCATAGTCATCTGCAGCCTAAGTGTTACAGATGTCAATTCAATACGGCCATGCTATATATGTAAAAATCAGTACTGTATAAGTTACCAAAGAAATATGGATATTCCATATGTGATGTGCAATATTACATGAATCACTGCCAATTCTTTTACACAAATAAGCTAAACTGGGATTTGAACCCACATATAGGAGAAAAACAGTCACTTTGCCATAATGCTTAACCATTTAAACTAAGGATAGCAGTAATAGCTGCATGTGTGCAGATATTATGGAACAGCAGTAATAGCCACATGTGTGAAATCAGTATTAATATACAGTCATAATCAACAGTCCTGCATAATGGACTGTCCCAGTATATTTGCAGATAATGTTAGAATTGATTGACGCATGAATGTTAACTTTAGTGAGTAGAACTAAATTTATATATATATATATATATATATATATATATATATATATATATATATATATATATATGGTTCTATGTTATAACATCGACAGCTACTTTCACCGACAACAGAAACATCGACACCACATAATCGACAAACCATAACCACGACACCTCACATGCCCGACAAACAAGTAACCGACAGTCCACAAACACGAAACCCCATACACTGCACACACCACAATAACAACAATCAACTAACAAAACACATCCCTATCCAAAACCACACACAGAACACAAGCACACCAAAATCCTCACAAACCCACACTAAACCTCACACACACAACTATGTACAACCCTAACCCAAACCCTTACCCTAAGGTCCGTCACTATCGCACACTCAGCTATCCCACCTAACCCTAACTCACTTAACCCCCTAACCCAAAAATGCTATTACACACTTACCTAACCCGCACCTAACCCTAACTCACTTAACCCCTAACCCCAAAATACCACTACTGCACACTTACCTAACCCGCCTAACCCTAACTCACTTAACCCACCCCTATCCCCACAGACTGTCACTATCCACACTTACCTTCGCACCTAACGTCCGTCACCACCGCATACTCACACAGCCTTCTTTCCAAGTCACTATCCCTGGCGTCGGCGTTTTCATCCGTAGCGTCGGTCTTCTGAATGTCGATCATCTGGCGCACGCTAATCCGTTGTCGGTGATGTCGGCTGTCGATCTTCTAACCTAGACCCATATATATATATATATATATATATATATATATATATATATAATATAAGTATTAAGGTGTAATTTATGTGACATACTATAGGCATCTTGTGGCTGGTGCCAGACGTTTGTGATCCGGCAAAGATCCTCTGTGTCCTTCCAGTGTAGGTCATCATAGCTGTGTCAGACTTTCACACCAGTCTGGTAGATCTCAGTCCATCTGCAGTGGTCCCCTCACAGTCTGGTTCCAGATGACTATCATTGTGAAGTTCCTGGGGTGTACTCTCATTCTCTGCTCAATTGTCCAGCACAGACAGCAAGCATCTAGGTGGTCTCCTGCTCTGTACAGTTCAACACCAAGACTCACCAAGGCCTTCTCTCTATTAATGCCCTCAGTATGGGTGTTGAAGCTTTTACAAAAACACCTTCTAAAAATGCTAAATAAGGTCCCACTCTGTTCACAGATGGCAATGGTATGGCAGAAATATGTATCAATATTACATTTCAAAGTTGGCGCATGCAGGATAGCACCAGACTAGTGGAGGGCATCTGATGTGTTACACACATTCCCGTTTATTGATACCTATTGATTATTTGCATTTTGCACTGTACACACACCAAGCTATTATTTAATACACTGAGATTTGAAAACTTATGCAGACATCTTCCAATGGGATTCCAAAATACTGAATGCTAGTGAACCTCATTAATTATGTATGGCACAAATGGTACATAAAGCTGTGTGCTTAGCTGTCCTCACTTTGGGGTATAACTGACTTAAAGCTATCTTCCAAAGGTAAGCTGTCACCTGCTGGCTTTGCTGTGGTGGAATTCATTGCTATTACTACATACCTATGTTATAATTATACTGTAAACAACAACTGAAACATGTTTTCATGCATATGTTGTTTGAATTTTCCTGTATTAGAATTTGTCTGTTACATAAAGAAGGAGTAGATTTCAACAATATGCATACATAAGGGTACATGTCCATCCCTGACAAAGAGTTTTTCCCCATCTGCAAGTGTATGCATAAAAGAAAACAGCCATGGTGAACTACAGATATGGAAGGAATTAAAATATATCTGTAGTTATTGTAGAATAACCAGTAATGTCTGGCATATGTTTACTGAGACTGATGACTTATGGGGGTTTCCGCAAGCTGTCTGTTCGGTGACTGATTGATGGATACTCTCTGATGCTTAGCCATATAGTCATAGTTGTGAGTACATTCAATGGGATAGAGGCAACCTTAGGTTGGCTTAGTATTTGCATTGCTTCTTGTGGTAATATGTAGCCATGACTCCATAACAGGTCATTTTAACATGCTGATGTTTTAGTGCCCTGTTTCTGTATAAATTGGAGTAGGTTTGTTGCATACTATATAATGACATTTACATTTGTTATGATGTCTGGCACTGACTGTGATACCTGAGATACTTGTGTTCAGTTGTGCGTGTAACTGTGGTAATACCATCAGTATAGTACTGCACTTGTGGCTCATTGGTTATGTATTTGGCCCTTGCTTTCATAATATCCACTGACATGGTTTCAAGGCCCGCCTCTGCATTTATGACCTGTATAAACTTGTTAAGTGGATTGATAGATGTGCACATGTATGCTGATATTGTTAAGCCATATGGATCACTATTCAGTCATATTTTTCATGTTCATTCAGATTATCTGTACGTAACAGTGGTTACATGACATGCATTGTTTTGCATAGCAATGCGCTGTAAATGAGAGGTGAACCATTCATTTGATGTTTACTTTTAACATTATCATGTCAGTATGTGAAAGCATATATGAACGCTAAGATGTGCATATCACCCTGTCTTCTAGATGTTGAACAGAAATCGGTGAGGTAACTTCTCACACACAGAAAATGAAATAATAATTGAGGCTTTGCTCCAACAATCTTCTTGAATGGACAGGCAATACTGTGTGGGAGATTCAAGTGTGGACAGATCTGACACACATGATCAATGCAGTGGGTGGTTACATTAGATGCACGGAGGCCTGCCAGTGATGTTGCTCTGACATAAGCCTCTACACAGCCAACAGACTCTGCCACTATGAGAGGGTGAGGAATGTCACTGGAAGTGGGCTACGATTGCTACCCTCAGATGAGATAACAATGTTCCTGGCCTCAAATCATACCACCAGCTGGGATCATTGGATACCCGGGAGAGATATTGAAGCAGGTATTCCAGGATGTACAGGTATGTCTCACCTTGATGAAACTGAACTGACTTGGGTCAAGAGTTTGTATGTTGCCTATGTCCCTATTTATTAACTTCATAATCACCCTTTCTATAAACTTGCAGATGAGAGTGGTCAGGCTTATGGGTCCATAACTACCTGAGTCAGTTGATACTCCATTTTTGTACAAGGCGATTACTGTTGCTGCTCTCCATTCATCCAGCTCAAAGCCTGTTTGGGGTTGATAAAGAATAACCTTTGCAGGCTGTCTGACAAGTACTGGGATGTTATCTGGACCCATGAAATTAATGGTTTTGGCCTTGGATAGTGCCTTAAGGATTTGTTTTTAGGAGATTTGAGGTAGCGGTATAGATGCTGGTATGTAATTTGGGAATGTAGTAGTGGAGATAGGGCTGAAGTTTGAGCTAATGTTTTCTGTTAGTAGAATGGTTATATACCCTGGATCAGATTATGTGATATAATTTACTATTAGCTCTGTGCTGCACTGTAGTGTACATTGTTTATGAGGTTTGTAAATTAGTTAAAGAGGCTTTGAGGTTATCTTAGAGTTTTTTGGCTATTTTAGGCCTTCTTGAAGGACACCATCAGAAATGGCTTTGGTTGATTTGATCGAGGTACAGAGTTTCCTGTTTAGTTTAGCTAGAGTGCTTTTAGCATCTTGAGAGTTAAATGTATTCTTGCATGCACTGAGTCTTTTCTCTTTTATTATAGCGCCTATTCATATTTTGGTTCCATGACAGAGGTTTTTTCATAAATCTGGCATTAGATTTATTTTGAAGGGGGATAGATGCATATGTGCTGTTCACATATTAACAGAATTTGTAGGTAAAGGATTTTGTGTAAGCAGTGGGGTCATAATGTTGGAAGGGGATTTTGAATTTAGTCGAGTCATCACCAGTTTTAGCAGATTACACTTTGCATAATCTTTGAATATCAAGGTATTGTATAATTTGTGTGGTTTCAGTCTTATGTGGATATGACTTATTTGTGCTCTGATTTGACCATCAAGAACTGACAATTGATGTGGATCAAAGCTGTCTGATTTTGGTAAGGTCCAAGTTGAGAACCTTTTAGTCTATTGTTCACTTTATGGGAGTATAGGGTCCCAAGTGAACAGGCCGTCAGTCAGAGATGTTATTGTTGATGAATGTATTTGCATCTAACAAGTGATTTTCTATATAACAAGGAGTAGTAATTTTCTACCATTTTAGGATGTGAATAGACAAACAAGACATGGGGTAAGGAAAGTTACACAGAAAGGGAATATTTGACAGAAAAATACAAAGAGAGCAAATGCTTTATTTGATGAATATTGCTTTCCCATTGTCTGAGCCACTGTCTGAACTCCAGCCATCTGAGTTGCAGTCAGGACTTTATCCAATTGCATAATAGAAGTGAGTTCATCTTTGCATGCAAAGTTGCCAGCACTGCACAGCCACAAGGAATTCAAGAACATATATATAAACCAAAAGGAAATTAGGTTCTCCCTGAGATCACGAGAGCAACACACAGGTTCAGCACACCTTCCAAAGCCTAACTACAATTTGGATCTCAGCTTTTGAAGAGATATCAATTAAATCCTGGAAAATTAATCTTTGTTTCAGATGTTTAGTCCAATAACAGCTTAATCTGGCTGAAGAGGTAATAGAAATATATAGAAGATGATGACCAATTATGTTCCCAGACCTTTCTCTGTGGGCTGAGAGCTGATTTCAAAGACCATTATCCAAACAACCATCAAGTTTTTTTTTTTGCTTTAAGGAGTTAACCCTACCCTCTGATGGCTTACAAGACCACCCATGCCACTGTAGGGGCCTACTACACCCTCTCCTAACATTTGCATGGTTCCGTACACATACTACAGATGGGTACCTTCACTTTCTTCATAGAACCAAGTTCATGTCAATAGTCCTGGCCATGTCCTCTGCTTACACAGTGGCAACATGCTGCCTGACTGGTAGCACCACTCCATCCCCCAGGGATGGATGAGACAGCAATGGCCGATCAGCCCCATTTTCCTCCATGTGGCTTTCCCATTGTCTGAGCCACTGTCTGAACTCAAGCCATCTGAGTTGCAGTCAGGACTTTATCCAATTGCATAATAGAAGTGAGTTCATCTTTGCATGCAAAGTTGCCAGCACTGCACAGCCACAAGGAATTCAAGAACATATATATAAACCAAAAGGAAATTAGGTTCTCCCTGGAGATTCACCGGAGAGCAACACACAGGTTCAGGCACACCTTCCAAAGCCTAACTACAATTTTGGATCTTAGCTTTGGGTGAAGAGATATCTATTTTATGCCTTTTCTTTGTAACAATTAAATCCTGGAAAATTAATCTTTGTTTCAGATGTTTAGTCCAGTAACAGCTTAATCTGGCTGAAGAGGTAATAGAAATATATAGAGAGAAATAGAGGGTGTGGGAGGTGCCTAAAACAATAACCAGTGTTTTAAATGTATGTTTACATAGATATTTAGGTTCATAGGTATATACTAGGCTAACAACCACAAGCCATGCAACCCTACTCAACTGTGTTCCCTGGTAATAAGTGTGCCTTAATTGGGGGGCATGTTTGTTAGGAGGTTGCTAAAAATGTGTGGGGGCAATGTTAGTTAGGGAATGTTTACTGTTGGCCTATGTCTACAAAAGACATGGGGGCCAGCCGGGGATGAATTTATGATTACCCTTCCAATTTTAGTTAGAGAATATTTACTATCAGCCTCTGTCTATAAGAAACATGGGGGGCAGCCTCTGGATGAATTTGTGATTTCCATCGAGTGGACAAAATTATGCCTGAATATGGTTAGGGATGGACTCTGCTTCACATGGATGGGGAGTCTATTCCAGAGCATGTAGATCCTTTGAGTCACATATCAGTCTCACCAGCATATTCTATTTATGCTGCAAATGAGTTCAAATCCCTGGATCTAGTGGTTCTGGTCCTGTTCGTTTTGCAGATGTGCAAAGGCTCCATCAGGGTTGGATCTAAGGATGCTTTACATGCCAAGCACAGATCACTTCTCAACAATGTGTAGGAGACTAAGGCAATCTGTATAGGACAGTCTGTTAATACCCTGGAGTCTTTGGATGGGTAACCTCTGTGGGCATTCCAATTGTTGCATAAGCCTAGTCAGGTACATGCTGAAGGGGGCATTGCACCCTATTATAGGTCTGATAAAGGCTGAGTAGAGTGGTACTATAACTTTCTTGGACCTGGATGCAAAATTCTCCTTATAAGTTGGGTGGCAGCGAATGATTTTCTTACTATCTTGGCTATGTGTTGGTCAAAGGCCAGATTGCATATGTTTCCATATCTCTAACTACTGGGTGAAATCTTAGGAGTTTCTTATCAATGAAGTAATTTGTCTAGGTAAATATTTTTCCAAAAGGCACAATAATGCACGTCTTTGCATTGAGGTGTAATCTGTGGCTTTGGCACCATATATATTTCTAGATAGTTAATTAGTGTTTGTTTGCCCATTGTTTTTCATTCTTTTTACAACTTAAAAAGCTGACAGCCATCATTCTTTTTCCTGTTCTTATTGGCTTAGGAAAAGTAACATTTTTAGGAACACGTATAATTGACTTTTTATTTTTTCAAGATCTGAGACAGTCGTATTTCATTTCAACAGGGTTTTTACTTGGGTGAAAAGATGAAAATATTATAGTTGTGTGCTTTTGAATGAAAGAAAATGTTTAATAAATTGAACAGTTTGATTAACGTCTAATACTGCTGCTTATTTGTTATTATTTTTTCATTATACTTGTACCACATAATGTGGTGCAGCTGTCACAGGATCAGAGAGAATATTTTAGAAAGAGCAAGTTTCTTTGGAGTTAAAAAGAATGAGAGAAACAGTCATCCCCCATGCAGGTCTTATCCTCGAATATGGTCACCCCATATTGAGTTTATAAATCAGTAGAGTCATGTTCAATAAAACCTGAGTGTTATGGCCTGGATGGCTGGATAACACATCGCAATTTGCATGTTGCTGTGACTGACTTTAGGATGCAGTTAAAGGGAGAAACTGGAATTGAAAAAGCAGAATGATTGAGATGGTTTCTTTTGATTATGTTCTAACTGATAAAAAAAGTTAAAAAAAGGCACAAAAAAGTAAAAAGAAAATGTCCTTACGTGGTTCAGCCATTACCCAGAGAAGACGAATACTCTGCTGTGACATGATCTCCTCATACAATGGGTCTACTGAATCTAACAAGTCCTACCCCGAACATTCTCTGACCTAGGTTCCAGACCACTGAGGAGATTGAGTTTCCTCTCCCCGGGGCAGCATCATAATGCTACTGAGAAGGATTTTTTTTTATTATGCCCTAAGTTTCCCCTCATTGTCATTTGCTTCTAGTGTCTAGGGATGGACATGTAATGGGCATGCTGGTGAATAAATCCTGACTCAGTGGTGGGTCAACCAATTTCCTGCCTCAACAAGGACAATGCCACCCATGCATTCATGGCCCTGGTCTCCACTGGAGATCAACGGTGAGGTGTGCATGGATACACAACCCCTCCATGGGTGTATGCATTTTCCCCTTGCCAGCACCTCAGACATTAAAGCTGCTAATTATACCAATGTTGCTTGGTAAACATTTTGAAAGTTGTGTTTTATCAATAATGAAACTATGGGTGAAATGATTGTAATGAGGCTGAATTTTTTTTTTATGTTAGGCATACGATTCAAAATACAGTTAAGGACAGCCTCAATGACTTGATCAGCAGACTGGGGCTGTGTGAGATTTGACACAGTCTGAGTTAGGAGAAGAAGGGAAGAAATGCTAACAAAGGGATAGTGAAGGTATGCTCTAATTGTTCCATTTGCATGTAGGACAAAGATGGTGATGCTGCAGATTTAAATGTTACAAAATTATGATGTTAGGTTTATTACCAATTACTTAAGATTGCAACAAAAACTTAAAAGGGCACAGAATATTCAGAGAGTGTATTCCTTAGTGACATGGCTTGTATATGCTGTCAGGCATGCTTGTCCAGACCCAAGAATATTGCAGATGTTGCCCACCCTTGGAGCAGTAAACATGAAGCTATTCATCAGCTAAGTGAAATGTGGATGCAGTCAACAGCCTATCAAGGTGTTTTTTCAGGAGACCTGATACACAACACTTTATGAAAGTTATGCAGGTTTCTCTGATCATGAAGGGAGTGTACCTAACTGTAAAGTTCTTTGTTGTCATTGATAAAAGTCATTGTAAGTCAAACTGTTTGGGATATTGTTACACTTTTGGGGCAAGGAAGTGATTGTAAAAAGCTCTTATCAGTTATTACTGTAGAGATGACAACTAAGAGTGCTCCAAGCCACAAATAAACCAATCAGAAAAAAAAAGAAGCCAAATATTTATAGAACGTTTGGGAGTACAGGATCCCAAGTGAAGTCATAATCCCTCTATACTCATCCCTCATTAGACCCATTATGGAGTACAATGCCCCATTTGGCATGTACCTCACTAGACACCTGCAACAACTGGAGACGCCACAGAAATTCCTAACAAAGAGGATCCTAGGACTCAAACACATGCCCTATGCTGACAGACTCAAATAACTACAGCTATACTCCGTCTCATATCGCCTACTTAGAGGAGATCTCTGCTTGGCATACAAAGCCATGTCTGACCCAGTGTTGCTAGACATGCTTCACCTGAAAAAGACTCAATCCCTCTGTACCACATGGTCCAAGGACCTCAACCTCATCACCACAATAAACAGAACCTGCTGGAGGGGACAGGTTCCTAATCCAGAGACTACCCATACTCTGGAATAAACTCCCCATTCATGTTAAGCAGAGCACTTCACTAGCCCTCTTCAAGAGAAATCTTGATGAGTGGATGGGTAACAGGAAATTCACCCTGGGGATAACTTCAACAGCCTTGCTCGAGAGAGGCACAAGAAATTAACGTCCGGCAACAAGACAACTGGGTATTTTCTTGGGTTAGGCTTGTGTTGGCTCCGGGGTCATTAGGCTAGTACTCACCTATTAACCTATAAACCAAGTGAACAGTTAGATAACCCAGTGTTGTTTAACTTATGAAACTGAATGAAATTAAAGAAAAACGAACCCTCATCAGTTGTTGATGAGAAGTGCATTCAAAAACAAAACATGCATCCTGTTTTATTGAAATCAAGAAACCAAAAGCCTTTTGCCTAAAGAGATGGCAAATTTTCCACATGTGGAGAAATGAGAGCATTGGCTAAGGGACACTATAACCCAGTGATGTATCCCACTCAGCATATATTGTATAAAGTGAAACCATTACAAGCACTTTTCTGTATTTAGACACTGGAAATCAGGCAACACGTAAGTGTGAAAATCATAGTACCTCTTTAATTGTTCTCTTGGTTATGTCATTGGGTATGGTGACACAAAAAAACGTCTGCAAAAAGAAAAGACAGAGAGCCTGAAGTCAGCAATTGGATAGGGACCAGCAATTAAAGCAACACTGAATAAATAATATTTCAGAGTATATATCTGTACTGACTCTCTGGTAGGCAGGCAATACTAGCAAAATTACTTTTGGAATAAGAAAGCTTACTGTAAGATCCACAGAGTTAGTATCAAGTGGTTACGAAGTGCGATCTACTTGAAATCATTGCACAAGGAAGACTTATTTATAGCGTTATTTATAGCAACTGCATAGACACCTAAGGGCTCACACTACAGACCTACACTTCTAAATGTACCCTCTCTGAGATCACATAACAGTGGGAATCCTTTATCCTCACTGTACAAAAATCTTACTATTTATAATGCACAGACACACACACACACACACACATTATTTATATATATACATATATATATATATATATATATATATATATATATATATATATGGACACACACACACACACACACACACACACACACACACACACACACACAGACACACACACACACACACACACACACACACACACACACACACACACACACACACACACACACACACACACACACACACACACACACACACACACACACACACACACACACGTGTTTGTATGCATATTTACCTCACAGCAAGAGGTTCCCTGGTTTGATTCTCAGCTTGGGTGCCTTCTGTGTGGAGTCGGCATGTCTTCCTTGTGTTTGCATGGGTTTTTTCCAGGTGGTCCTCCCACATTCCAAAGACATGCAGTAGGTGGACTGGACACTGGCCATAAGTCAGTGAAGGTCCTTCTTTGTGAACCATGGCTTTTGCTGTAGCAGGCAACTGAGTAAATGTTAGGAAAATCCTACTAGGACAACTTAACTTTATTTGGGGTTAATCAGAGTCGCTTTAATTGATGGCAGGTTTGTACCCAGGAAGACTGAATGCTGAAATTAAATCAAAAGGTGCTTCAACAAAGTAATAGTTTAAGGGTGTGCACACACAACAAAGTATTAGTTTAAGGGTGTGCACACTTGTGCAACCAACGTATTGTACGTTTTTTATTTTTTATATTTTTCCCCTAACAGATTTGTTTGTTTTTCAATTGAATTGTAAAGGTTATAGGTCACATTAAAGGTGGGAAAAAATTTGAAATGATTTATTGTGGTCTCATTTTTATATCACGAAAACCTAGCATCTTAACAGGAGTGTGTACACGTTTTACATCCACTGTACACACACACACACACACACACACACACACACACACACACACACACACACACACACACACACACACACACACACACACACACACGTATGTGTATACATAGTCAAGCCTTGACTGTCCTCTTTTGCTAACTTGGGTAATGTAGTAATAGCAATTTCACCGCATTATATTTCAGTTACTTGGCTTTATGGGTTCATAGGTTCATAGGTAGGTACTAGGCTATCTGCCCGAGGGCATTTATAAGCCTAGCCAGAGTGTGTCGGCTTTCGCTGCCCCATTGATTAATTAACTGATCCTCTGTCAAGCAGAGCCAATGAAGTGTTCCCAGGGGTGTATTTTCTGTTACCCATCCACTCGTCAAGATTTCTCTTGAAGAGTGTTAGTGAGGGGCTCTGCCTGATGTAATTTGGAATTTTGTTCCAAAGCATGGGGAGTCTCTGTGACAGGAATCTATCCCTCCAGCATGTTCTATTTATTGCTGCAGCAAGGTTTAGCTCACTAGAGCGCGTGGCTCGCAGTGACTTGGATTTCTTTAGGTTGAGCATGTCCATCAATTCTGAGTTGGATATGGCTTTGTAAGTCAGGCAGAGATCACCTCTGAGTAAGCGATATGCTACTAAGTACAGCTGGAGTTTTTTCAATCGGGCTGCATAGGACATATGTTTGAGACCAGTAATCCTCTTGGTGAGGTACTTTTGTGGTCTTTCCAGCTGTTGGAAGTGTCTTGTGAGGTACATCCCAAATGGGACCTTGTACTCTATGATTGGTCTAATGAGTGACAAGTAGAGGGGCACTATAACCTCTTTATATCTAGATGCAAACCCTTTAGTAATTTAATTGGGCCACATAGAAGGATTTCCTAACTACTTTGGCAATATGGTTGTCAAAGTAGAGATTACTATCTACCTGGGTCCCCAGATCTCTTATTACCTCCTCTGTATTAAGGGGGCTGCCACCTGTGTGGTAATTCGTGGGTGTTTTGTTTTTCCCAAATGGAATGACTATGCATTTTTTGGCATTTAGCTTGAGGCCATGACTTTGACACCAGGTGTCCATCTCAGTAAGGCCCTTTTGGAGGATGTCCGTGTCAGCCGGAGAGTCAATTATGGCTCCCAGTTTGCAATCATTGGCGACCTTGGTTAGCCATAGTCTTCTTGTGTTTGCCTGTACTTCTGAGAAGTATATGCCGAACAGTAGGGGTCCCAGGACTGAACCTTGTGGGACACCACTTGTGACTGGTTTAGAGTCGGACCTAGAGCCCGCTATTCTTACTGTGTGAGTTCTGTCTGTAAGCCAGTTGGCAACCCATCTCATGACATAGAGGTTTATGTTCAGGCTGGTGAGTTTTTCTGTAATACCCGAGTGGGTAATGGTGTTGAAAGCTTTGGCGAGGTCATGATAGGCTGTGTGAACCACCTTTCCCTCGACTATGGCCTTGGTGACTGTCTCAAAAAAGTCAACCAGGTTTAGTAGGCATGATCTGCCCTTAACAAAGCCGAACTAGGTCAGGTCAAGTATTTGGAGGCTCCCAATGTCTTTGTTAATGAGTTCCATGATGATGTGCTCCATAGCTTTGCAGACCAGGCTAGTCAGGCTTATGGGACGATAGTTACCAGGGTCAGTTGTGGCCCCTCCTTTGTGGAGAGGAATAACCGTTGCTGTGTGCCATTCTATGGGCACGTGGCCTGTGGAGAGGCTGAGGCTGAACAGCGTGTTTAGGTGGGGGGTTAGTTTGTTCTGTAGTTCGTGCAAGACGCAGCCTGGAACACCATCTGGTCCCATTGACGCTGTGTTTTTGGCTTTTGAAAGGACTGTTTTCACCTGTGCATCTGTGATGTTTGGGACACTACACTTTTCCGGTATTGTTGTGGTCCTTTTTGGAGGTGAGAGGGGGTGACGTTTGCACTGAATCTATCTGCCAGTATGTTGGCAATATCAGTAGGTTCAGTATATTTTGTGGTATTTTGCACTAGTTCAGTGCATATCTGCGAGTTGCCACTTAGATTCTTAACATAGCTAAACAAGGCTTTGTGGTTATCTTTTGAATCCTTGGCTATTTTTCTTTCAAAGTTAGCCTTGGATGATTTCATGAGGGACCTCAGTTTCTTACTGATAGTGATCAGGGATGTCTTTCCTTCTTGGGATTTGCTTTTTTCTGAACTAGTTTCCTCCTTCTGTTGTATAGCCTGTTTATTGCAGGGGTCCACCAAACTGGTTTCCTTCTCTTAGAGGTGTGAGTCTTGGTTTTGCTAGGGGTGGCATGATCCATGCATCCTTGTAGGTGCTCATAGAGTGTATTTGTAAAGGTTTCTGCATTTTGGGCAGCATTATCCTTTAGCATGGGGGCTGTGAAACTTACTTAAGAAAGAGGTGGTAAGGTGAAGTTTACTTTAGAAAAGTTTTTTACTGTGGTTTCTTTAGTTGCGGGTGGTGGTGAGGTGTGGACATCCAGAGTGATTAGTTTATGGTCTGAGCTAACCAGTGACGGGTTGACTTCTGGTGTGGAACACCTGTCGCCCCTGTTGGTGATGACCAGGTCCAATATGTTTCCATCTCTGATAGGGGAGTTTACCAGCTGATCCAGGGCATTTGAGTTGATGAATTCCAGGAAGCCCTGAGCCTAGGAATTTGTACTCGAGTAGTTTTCCCAGTGAATGGTAGGGTAATTGAAATCACCCAATATCAGGGTGTTTGGTATGACCTTCATGTTTTTCAGTGTCTCCAGAAAGGTGGAGTGGTAGTCCTGGGTCATGGAGGGTGATCTGTAGCAGGTCACAATTTGCAATGCAGATTTGTCCGATGTTAGTTGCACATGGATGATCTCAGAGGTATCATGCTGTGCAACTAACCTGGAGGTGTAGGTATCCTTGATGAATATGGATACACCCCCTCCTTTTGTGTTTCGGTCCATGTTCTGTGGCTGAAACGTGTGGTATGAGTTGTATCCCGGTAGTGCTGGGGTGCTCTCTGGAGCCTTGAACCAGGTTTCAGTTACTGCACAGATGTCGACATTCTCCATACTGAGGAATGCTTTGAGCGAGTGCATTTTGAGATTTAAACTCCTGGCGTTGAGTAGCATAACCCTCAGTTTTTTGTTAATTGTGCTGTTTACAGAGGTGGGTTTGACTTTTGAGCCTTGCCTAAAAAAGGCGCTATGGGGGCAGCAAGAACCTTGGCCAGTATTCGAAAGCCTAGGGGTGACAGGTGCAAGCCATCTCTGGTGAAGCAATGCGGCTTGTCGAGCATGTCATCCCAGGTTGACAGACACTGGATCTCATTTGAATGACACCAGAAGCTTAGCCAATTGTTGAAATTGATAATTTTTTCTTTATACTGAGGTATCATTCTTGGTGAGGGCAGGATGCTACTCAGGGTCAGGGTCATACCAGCCTGGGCTACATGATCAGGGAGCTCTTCCATGTCTCTTTTCATGTAGTCCAGGGAGGTACGTTTCAGATCATTCACCCCAACATGAACAATGATAGAGTCATATTTGTACTTGTTCTGGAATGACCTGAATGCTTGTGTTATGTGGCAGATTCTGGCTCCCGACAGGCAGATAACAGTAACCTTCTGCTTGCCCAGCCTAGTGAGTGGGACGTCAGTGTGCCTGACTATAGAGTCACTTATTACTAGTGTGTTAAGTATGTTATTTCACCTTAAGAGCTGTGATTGTGCGGCACACTGATTTTGTGTTTTATGTGTTGTCCAGTTTGTGACGGGAAGTGCAGGTTGTTTGGGTGTCTGCTTTGGAGGTCTCTGATGCTTTTGCAGGTTTTTATTTAGAGCCTCCAAGTATGATTTTGTGTATTTATGTGTATTTTTTGCCAGTGCTGTTTTAGTAAGTCTGTGTGCGGCTGGAGTTGTGGTGCAAGTGTTAACCTTCTCCTCTTGACTGTCTGTTCCAGTTTTGGATGGAGACAGCTTAGCTTTCAGTTTGGCTGTATAATTGCATCTCTTGCATATGTTAGTGTTTTGTGGTCGGGGAAGAGGGTTGTCTGTGTAAATGAGGCAGTTGTAACATTGCTTCAGGATACCCAGATTCACCAGCTGGACTGGAGAGTGCACCTGAAGTTGCCCTTTGGTCATGCCTGAATAGTAGGGTGAGCTGCTTAGTTGCTTGGTTGGTGGGGGTGAAGAAAGAACCTTGCCCTGCTGGGCAGTCAGTGTCAGGGTATATTAGTGCTTGCTATTAGGTCTGAGCAAGTGCTGGGCTGTAACATGCTTTTTGAGTGCTTAGGTTGACAGTTAGACTAGTTTCAAGGGAAAAACTGAAGAGGAGGCTTAGTGGAACCAGGAATAATTTGACCGTAGCTAATCGGCACTGCCCGGTGCGCAAAACTGTGCAAACACGGTTTTTATAGTAGAGAAATGTAAGAGATAGAAATTAGCCCAAAATGGCTAATAAGCTACTAACTTCTGGGCTGGAACCACTCTTCCAGTGACAGATAGGTTGCTCAAAGCTCCCCTCTCTCACAGGTGAACAGAGAAACTTCCTTCTATCCAAGTAAGGTATGGGCAACTCAGAAACTAGTATCACAGCCCTGAATTCAGCAATAGCCTGAAAACTGGACTATACTAGCTTAGAAAGGAGGGAAACAAGGATGTTTTTTTTGGTTTGTTTTTTTGTTTTTTTGAAAAGATAAGGCAAAATCAGTAAAAAATACACTTAAAACAGCTTTAAATGACTACAAACGATCAGAAAAGGCTTTCACACTTTAGTGTGTAGCCTACAACAGTTAAACAAATTATTCAAACAAAAGACAACTTTTTAAAAGTGCAGGCAGTTAAATAACTACAATATGTGAAAAAAACAAGCTTTTAAATCACAATAAACGCTGGAAAATCTGCGTTTAGGCGGAAAACAGTTAAGTACAGCAAGAAAGTACAGTAAACTGATACTTAATCACTCCAAAGTCTCTCTCCTAAGCTAGAAGGCTTGTATCAGTTTAAGGCTTTCTAGTACTACCAGTAGGTTAGTTACAGGAAAGATGGGAAACAAGTGCAGATGTGCTCTTTTAAACCAGAAAGTTGAAAGAGACGGACAAACTGTCCAAATGGTCAATAAACTACAATTTCTGGGCCAAGAACCTCTCCTCTCGTGGTAGACAGGCTACCTCATGTTTACCACTCCCACTGATAAGCTAGAAGGCTTTCCTCCAACACAGAAAGGCTTGCGGGGCTCAGAAGCTTACCAACAGTCCTAAATACAGCAAATCTGTATCTGGACTAGGCTAGTTACATGAAAGGTGGGAAACAAGCACAAGTGCGGCTTTTAAACCAGAATGTTGAAAGAGATGGAAAAAACTGCCCAAATGGCCAGTAGCTACAATTTCTGGGCCAGGAACCACTCCTCTTGTGGTAGATAGGCTACCTAATGCTTACCACTCCCACTGATAAGCTAGAAGGCTTCCCTCCAACACAGAAAGGCTTGGGGGGCTCAGAAGCTTACAAAGAGTCCTGGAATACAGCAAATCTGTACCTGGACTAGAATAGTTACAGGAAAGGTGGGGAACAAGTACAAACATAGGCTTTTAAGCCAGCAAGTTGAAAGAGATGGAAAACTGCCCAAACAGCCAAATAAACTACAATTTCTGGGCCAAAACTCACTCTTCCCATGGAGGATAGGCTACTTAGTGCTTACCACTCCAACTGATAAGCCAGAAGGCTTTCCTCCAACACAGAAAGGCTTGGGGGCTCAGATGCTTACTAACAATCCTGGATACAGCAACTCTGTAACCGGACTAGGCTAGCTATAGGAAAGGCGGGAAACAGGCACAAGTGCGGCTTTCAAACCAGAAAGTTGAAAGAGATGGAAAAAAACTGCTCAAACAGCCAATAGCTACAATTTCTGGGCCAGGGACCACTCCTCTTGTGGTAGATAGGCTACCTGATGCTTACCACTCTCACTGATAAGCTAGAAGGCTTCCCTCCAACACTGAAAGACTTAGGGGGGGGGGCACAGAAGCTTACAAAAAGTCCTGGGTAAAGCAAATGTGTACCTGGACTAGACTAGTAACAGGAAAGGAAGGAAACAAGGACAAACACAGGCTTTTAAATCAGAAGGTTGAAAGAGATGGAAAAGCTTCCCAAACGGCCAATAAACTATAATTTCTGGGCCAGAAACCACTCCTCCTGTGGTAGATAGGTTACCTAGTGCTTACCACTTCCACTGATAAGTTAGAAGGCTTCTCTCCAACACAGAAGGGCTTGGGGGGCTCAGAAGCTTACCAACAGTCTTGGATACAGCAAATCTGTACCTGGATTACACTAGTTATAGGAAAGGTGGGGATCAAACGCAAAACAGGCTTTTAACCAGAAAGTAGAAAGAGATGAAAAAACTGCCCAAACGGCCAATGAACTACAATTTCAGGGCCAAAACCAACTCTTCCTGTGGTAGATAGGCTATCTAGTGCTTACCACTCCCACTGATAAGCTAGAAGGCTTCCCGCCAACACAGAAAGGCTTGGGGGCTCAGAAGCTTACCAACAGTCCTGGATACAGCAAGTCTGTATCTGGACTTGACTAGTTACAGGAAAGGCAGGAAACAAGCTTAGATTTTTTTTTTTTACAGAAAAGCAGCTAAAACAGCAGTAAATACAATTCAAATTGCAGTGCAGGCCAGCACACCCGAGCGTGCAGCAATACTACGGCAAATACAGTTCAAATAAATGCAATTAAATTAACAAATGACTAAAAAACAAGTGCAGAAGGCAGTAAATTAGAAGGCTGCTAACAAGCAGTAATAAGTGCAGAGTAAGAGCGACTGAACAGATATCAGCACGCAGAAGAGCAACTAAGACAGTTACAGTAAGAGCAGATGAATAATATATATATATATATATATATATATATATATATATATTTTTTTTTTTTTTTTAAGGAAGGAACAGAGCAGGATTAAGAGGCTACAGGGATTGTCCTTCCCAAATGCTCTCTTGTACACAGTAGGAGTGCCTGAAATCAGAATATGGTCTCATTGCACTCAGTTGAGTGAGCAAATGAGATGGGCCCAGAAGGAGTATCCAAATACAAATCTACAAGAAGGGCGGGCATTTTCAAAGCCACCAACATTAATACCAAAACAAGAACAGGGAAGGTGGTTGGGGAACTAACTGCAGAGAGTTCATTTGAGTTAATATTTAGTGAAAAACACAAATAAATAAATTAAATACAATACTATATGCAAAAGAGTGGATAAAAGTGCACTTAAATTCACTTATATGTCCAGCTGATTTCAGGAAGATGTTAGCCGGCCAAAGCTCTGATATTAAGCAGAGATAACTCAAAATGTACCACTTATATAAGGCAAGACAGGATGTTAGTGATGAGCTGAAACTACCCCCACTGCTATCAACGGCTACACAGAAATTCTAAAAAGTACTCTGTAGAGAGACAGCCACAACTTCAGATGAGTTAATATTCAGTGAAAAACACAAATAAATAAATTAAATACAATACTATATGCAAAAGAGCAGATAAAAGTATACTTAAATTCACTTATACGTCCAGGTGATTTCAGGTAGATGTTAGCCGGCCAAACCTCTGATGTTGTTGTATCTTTCGGCTTTTCCCAGTTAGGGGTTGCCACAGCGGAACTCTGGTCCGCTAATGATTGGCAGTAGATTTTTACGTACAGACTTGCCAGGCCTGACGCACAACCTTCAACGAAGGTGCGCCCATTCACACATGTCTCCATACAGAAGACGCTTTAGCTGAGAATGGAACAGGACAACGTCTTACTGTGAGGCGACAATGCTACCGCAGCACCACCACCGGATATTAAGCAGAAATAACTCAAACTTGATTTTATACCTCTTCTCCAATGCATACATTTACTGTTAAATGAGGCATTTTCTATCTAATGGGATTATTTTCCATCTGGAACTCACAAACTGCATGTGTTTATGCTCCTTTGTTTCCTTTGTACGTTGCTGATAAGGCACATGGGATTTTTGCACTTTGGAAATTACTACATATGCATACATATTCATACTGGCAGTACATACTAAGAAATAGCCATTTGTTTGCCATTTCTACTTCTTACATTTAACAAAAGCACTCAATGTGAAAAAGCAAAACAAAAATTCCCTGTTTTCATAGCGAAGTGCAAATGGTATTGTCTACAGAACAATCTGCCATGATTCCACTACAGAGTTAATGCAAATAGGACAGAATAACAATCTTTGTATGATACTTGTAAGTAACCCCACTTAGGTTTAGGGAAAGAAACTATTCCCCTGAACTACTGCATAAGTACATAACCAGACTACCATGGCTCATTAATTTAATGTCAGCCTCATGCAAAGTATTGGTAACTGCAGCTGTCTGTGCCTGTCTCTGATCGATGTCCTGTTCTGAATTACTTCAGGCCTTTTTTTTTTACTGATGGGGAGGAGCCAGATATCTTATCTCTATGAGCCATGAAGGTGTTAAATGCATTACTAATACTTGTAAGTCTGCCAAGAAATATTTGAAAGTGCTTTGGGCTGGTGGCAGTTATTGTAACACATACAGTTATTTATTACATATTACATCTATTACATATCATATTAGAGTAGCAGGTTAAAATAAATTGTCTCATGGGATGGGAGGTGGCATTGTTTCATACAGACTAGGTTCCAAACAAACCCTTTGACTGTCGTTAAATTGTTTTATAAATGATTAGAAAAAAAAAAAAAAACAGGCACTTGCCAGACACATGCTGTCAATGAAACAACTATTACTGTTTGACAATAGTGGTGGACTTAACACCAACATTTTTTCACACTGGTAACTGACAGTCTCTGTTGTACAAAGGACTGCACTCCACTTTTGATAAACTCAAGTACCTGTCAGCACAGTGAGTTGTTCTTTCTAGTTGATTTGGGTAAGAGTGTATATTACAGACTAACGACAGTTGTGCAGGCTTCTTTAGACCTCAGAGCACCAACACTCCTCCTAACTCCATTAATTGCAGAATAAAGATTAGAGCCGCAAGGCAATTCTCTAAGGTTGGAGTAGTTAGGCAGTTCACATTCAGGAAGAAGACTTCAGGTGATTACTTTGTGGATTTATTAATGCATTTATAGACATTACTGCTCAGTATTGCCTACCTATTGAGTGCCAGTGGCATTACTGAATGCCTTATAACTTATACAACCTGCATTACGGCTACTTTTAAGAGACACTGCCCTTCAGAGCATGCTCAGTCTCAAAGAACATGTTTCTTAGCATGTGATGATTTCTTAAAGCCACGGGTAAGGTTCAGTGTGAGTCTCTCTATCTTTCTCAAGTGCCATTCATGCAGAAGCAGGTGTTTGACCCTGTGGAGCAGATATACACACTTGAAACAAGCTAATTCCATTCATACACCTGGTCTTCCTGACCTGTTTGTCGTGATGTTTATTGTCCATTAATCAAAGGCTTTAGTTTTTTTACCCTCTGTATTAACATACAAGCAGTGAAAAATTGACTGCTGCAGTTTTTGTTAGACACAAGATTTTAACTGTTTGTTTGTGTCTTTCAGCTTTTCCCGGTCAGGGGTCGCCACAGCGGAACGCTGGTCAGCTAATGATTGGCAATTGATTTTTACGTACCGACTTGCCAGGCCTGACGCACAACCTTCAACAAAGGTATGCCCATTCACGCATGTCTCCACGCAGAAGACACTCTAGCTTAGAATCGAACCGGTCAGCGTCTTACTATGAGGCGACAACACTACCGCAGCACCACCACCGCGGGTGATTTTAACTGTAATTACTGTAAACAAACGCATGTATTGCAACAGCCGTGAAAGGCATTTTACAAAGTCCAGTTCTGATGTTGCTTTTCATTTGAATACAAATATTTAAGCAGTTTCAAAGCAGCATTTATCAAAACTCTTAAACAATAATCATAAATACTTGAAGTAATATTTTCAATTGTATTTTCATTGCATTTTCACATGAACTGTATTTTTAAATTGTTACTGTTAAATACTCTTCAGATTTCTTCTCCTCCGTAAATTATTTTTTTAACATTTTGCTATTTCTGAATTAACCACATTTATATGTACATTTTTGGATTTTTTTTTAATTCTTTGATCTTTGAGAAATGTACCTACTTGGACATCCCAGATACAAAATGTTGATGAACATGGCTGTTAGCTCATAACTAATTTTGATGTGACTCACACAGACCTCAGCCTGTCCTCTTAACCTTGAGAATTCTGCTTGCAATCTTGGTGGGGGGATTCATAAAGGTTACCAGGAGGCGTATCTGATGGGTACACTTTGAGTCATTTTTCTGAATGAATAGACAGCAAAAATGTTGTGGTAAGGCTGGATTTTTGAGTGGCTTGTAGGTCAGGCATAGGTACCCCATAATAATCATTAGGAGACAGAGTAAATGGATAGGGCTTTTAGTCTATCCATATAGTTCATGTTGCTTACACCCTGCATTTTCTTTGTGAGGAACCTCTGAGGTTGCTCCAGCTGCTGTAAGTGCCTAGTTAAGTACATGCCAAACACAGCATTGTACTCAATTATTGGTCTAATGAGGGCTAAGTACAGTGGGACTATAATTTCCTTGGAGCTGGATGCCATTCCTTTACTTATAAGTTGTGCCACATAGAAGGACTTCCTCACCACTGTGGACACATGGTGGTCAAAGTTCAGGCTACTGTCTATCTCTATACCTAGATCTCTCACCTCTAAGTCTAGTCTTAGGGTTGTGCTATTAATTTTGTAATTGTAAGGAGTATTTGACTTTCCAGAGCATATGCAATGCATTTTTTTCAGATTTAGTTTTAGACCACGGTTTTTGCACCAATCACTTGTCTTATCTAGACCATCCTGAGGGATATCTTCATTGTTGGGGGATTCAATGACTGCTCACAGCTTGCAGTCATCAGCAAACTTTGTCAGCCAGAGGCCTTTCACATTAGCCTTGACTTCAGAGAAGTATATTCTTAACAGGAGTGACCCCACTACTGTGCCCTGTGGCACACCACTAATAACTGGCCTCTTGCTGGATCTGGATTCACCCACTTTAACTACATGTATCCTGTCCATGAGCCAATTGGCTATCCATCCAGTGATGTAGGGATTTATGGCTATCCATCCGGTGATGTAGGGATTTATGCCCAGTTCTGTGAGTTTATTTATAATACTCGAGTGGAAGAATTATGTCAAATGTCTTGGCCAGTTTTAGGTAGGTGGTATGTACTGTTCTACCCTCATCCATGGCGTTAGTGACTTTCTCTAAGAAATCCACCAGATTCAGCAGGCATGACCTGCCCTTGACAAAGCTGAATTGGGTTGGGTTTAGTGTTTGGAGGTTTCCTATGTCATTATTTATCAGGTCCATGATTATTATTTCTATGGCCTTACACATGAGACTAGTCAAACTTATGAGTCTGTAATTTACTGGGTGAGTAGATGGTCCCCCTTTATGCAGAGGGATGACTGTTGCTGCCCTCTGTTTTATCAGGACAAAGCCAGTACAGAGGCTGTAGTTAAACAGAGATCCTAACGGGCCTGATAAGTCCTGATTTAAGCTGTTTAAGAGGCAATCTGGTGTACTGTCAGGCATCACTGAAGCCATGTTTTTAGCTTTAGAGAACTCAGTGACAACTTATTCTTTGTGATAATTGGCAATGCAGAGATGGAGGGTATTTCTGGCGGGAGAACTGGGGGTGATGGGGAGGTGAAACTTGAGATGAATTTGTTCGCCAGCAGATTTGCTACATCTTCTGGCTAAGTATAGGTGATACCATCTCCACACATTGTTGACTGCTGCCCTTAAGACTGCAGACATAACTGAAAAATGGCTTATGGTTATCCTTAGCTTTGGAGGCTATTTTTACTTCAAAGTCTGCTTTCAGATACTTGACTAGTTTGCTGACTCACTTATTTAGACTAATGAGGGACTTTTTGCTGTACATGTACATTCTCTCTTACTTTTCAACAGAATTTTCTTTTTTTTTTTTTTTTGTTGTTGTACAACCTGTTAATAGCAAGAGTCTACCAGGGTTGCTTGTTTTGTAAGTTCGACCTAGATTTATTTTCGGTCTGGTACCTCTGTTTTTATGCAGTTGTTTATATGGTCATATGGGGCTTTTATGTAGGCCTCTGCATAGGTTTTTGTGTTTTCTGAATTTAGGGGGAGCTTGGAAACTAGCTATTTTGTCCCTTAATAGTGGGAAATGTACCTTAGAAAAGTTCTTAAAGTTTTTGGGGTTAGGTGGGGGGGGGCTAGTTTTACCTCTATTTCAAGGGAAATTGCTTTGTGATCTGATCTTAGCAGTAAGAACATCACACAGGGGGTGGGTGCATCAGTCTCCAATAATTGTGAGAAACAGATCTAGGATATTTGTTTCCCTAGTGGGAGTGCAAACTAACTGCTCCAGGCCATTTATAGGTTCATAGATAAGTACTAGGCTAGCTACAATTTAAGCCAAGTCAGTTCCTCTCAAAGATGGGAATCAAACTCTGTAGGCCATGTTTGTGAGGTATACATCTTAACCATTATGCCAACCCTCAACCGCCATAATTTGAATTTACAAAGTCAAGAAATCTTTGGGCCTGCATGTTAGTGGTCATGTATGCTTCCTAGTTAATGGAGGGGTTCATAAAATCAACCATGAATATGGTATTGGACTGGATGGTGAGTGATTTTGGTAACTTCAGTTATGATGTATAAGTTTTCAGATTCATGGTGGGTTAACTGTAGTTAGCAACAATATGGTAATAGATTTTTTCCCATGGATAGTTGGACTTGGAATAGCTCAAGCATGTCATCTTGTTTAACCAGTCTTGAGGTATGCTTATCCTTTATGTCGACAGCTACACGTCTGCCTTTGCTCTTTCATTTTTAGTGTGTGGTCAGAATGTACGAAAGGCTTGCCATGACTTTGAACCATGCTTCAGTAACTGCACAGATGTCAGTATTCTCCAGGATGAGGAGAGCTTCCAGGGAGTGCAGTTTCTTGTCGAGATGCCTAGCATTGAGCAGTAAGACCTTTAGCTTGTCCTGAGTAGCCATTGTCATGTTGGAAGGTTTGTCTGTTCAGCAGTGCCTAAAAAGGCACTGTAGGGGTAGATAATGTTTTAGCCAATAGACAAAAGCCTAGAGGTGACAGATGAAGACAATCGCTGACAAAGCAGTGTGGCCTGTAAGCCATGTCCTCCCAGACTGACAAGTATTGGACCACTTTGCAGTGACACCAGTAGCTAAACCAATTGTTAAGGTCAATCATTTTCTGATGGTATTGTGTCATCATCCTTCATCCTTGAAGACAGTAGAAAACTGCTCAATGTTAGGCTTATACCTGTCTGTGACACATTCTGAAAGCTCAATCATGTCTCTCTTCATATAGTCCAAGGAGGTCATATTAGTACTTAGGAGAAAGTGACCTGAGTGCTTGTCTGAGCTGGCGGATGCAGGCTCCTGACAGGCAACTAATTGTAACCACCCTATACATCCTGATAACAGGGAAATCAGTGTATTATTTATTTATTTATGTATGTATGTATGTTGTTATTCCTGAAATCCTAAAGGCTGTATGTCATATTTAAAAAAAATAATTCACTGAATATTGTTTCAGGACACTACGGTGACCAAATCAGCATTTGTCAAAACAAACATAATGTAATATAACTATTTAACTTTGCGGCACATCACCCTATGTACTCCCCTCTTAAGTATAATCAGCTTGTGGATTATCACATCTTGGGGAAAAGTACAATTCCCTGAGGTATGATAATTTATGTGTGTATGCTTAACTCATTCACTCCAATGGAGCTCAGGAAGTTTGCACCGTAACTTCCAATGGGCGGAGCCTAAGTCATTTGACAAAATCAAATTATGTCCTCACATTTAAAACAAATGTTCATATTTCTGGAATCATATGGATTATAAAAGAAGTATAAATGGCAAACTTTTCAGCACAAACTACTTTTATAGTGGTAGTATCCCTTAGGCTCTAGGTCTTAAACCAAATTTTATAAGTCACAGTAAGTACAGTAACTATTACATTTGTAATATTTTGTGAACAACTTCCAATATCTCAGCAACCACTCAAGTTATACACATATTGTCAGCAGCATTTTATTCATCTAGCTGAGAGCTTTCATATGAGGCTAAGGAGTTCTCTCTGTATTACTTGGTTGCTCTCTCTCTCTCTCTCTCTATATATATATATATATATATATATATATCTGTGTATGTGTGTGTGTGTGTGCGTGTGTGTGTGTGTGTGTGTGTGTGTGTGTGTGTGTGTGTGTGTGTGTGTGTCTGTGTGTGTGTGTGTGTGTGTGTGTGTGTGTGTGTGTGTGTGTGTGTGTGTGTGTGTGTGTGTGTGTGTGCGTGTGTTTATGTATCTTTTGTTTTCTTGACCGGGTAAGCACAATTAGGTTTGTGGCCTATTTTTGGGAGACCTGAGGTGGGGCCAGGGCACTTGAGAAATTCCCAGTGACATCAAGATTTTTAGAATTATTCTGAAATCCAAAGTTTTGTATGCTTTCCTTTAGTAAACAGTGATATGCGTTAAATTATGGAGTAAAGCATCCCTTCTCTTTCTTTAATAAGTGCTGCGGGATCTTTTATATCCAGCTCAGGTATCTCAGACCTCAGTTTAATGTTTCCTCTGAAGGACAGCATACTCATTGGTACAGCCCCCCCAATTGCAGTATCAGTACTGGAAAATGCATGCATCTGCCTTGTGTGGAAATAGAACCCACAGTCTTCCAAACTGCCAAAATCAAAGCAGGTGTGCTACCTACTGAGTCTCTGACACAGTGAAGACAGGACATGATAGATCTACATGAACTTTGAGGAGAACCAATTTAGAAAGAAGCTCCTAGCACTGAAGAAGGAGATTACAGAATGCAATTGGAAGGCGTGAGTACAATGCAAGGATTACGTTTGAGTAAAGTTGCTATTTATATACCTAATAAGAAGCAGCAAGATAATGAAGAAGGGTTGGCTGGAGCAGAAATAAAGTCATCCAGGTGTGTGATGGCTTGAAGAAAGGAGACACGCAGCCAGTGATGAAGTCTCATGAAGAAACAGTTTGGTCAGCAGGCAGAAGGCTGCAGACTAACGACAATATGAGTAAGGCAGAATGAGCAGTGTAAAGGAGGGCTGTTAAGTGGACAGCAGTGCAGTAATGGGGGGGCAGAAGAGAGGGAATGTGGAAGAGCAAGAGATATACGAACCTGTACTGAATACACCTATACAGTAACTAAACAAATGGCATTCCTTGGTACAACACAGTACTCTGTTATGAGAAAATCAGGAGTTAAAACTAGTATCATTCCAAAAGGAGGCAGCATAGTGACAGAATTTCAAGGAATATCGGCAAAAAATGAGCTGCACTGCTTGAAGCAGGACTTAAGAAAGAAACATCTCAGGTGAGAAGAATTCATTACCTCAAACTAATCTAAAAGTGAGTCTATAACAGCCATACTTGCAGAAGAAATATGCGTGATATTGTCATGTTGTCTTACCACAGTTGTAAATAGTTAGTAGTCAGCCCTTTAAACCAGAACCCATAGCAATATCACCTCAAATTATCTGCCATTCCCATAAAATCATCCAGGCTTTTCCTGGAAGCCACTTTGATCTCGGTTTGGCTTTTATAGCTTGGCAATATTTTTTTGCATCTTTACCTAGTCCTATGCAAGCTCATTAATTTCTGTGTCCTGCATACCAAGGCACTCAGTAGAATTGAGAATCAGAGCCCAAGTAGCTGGTATGCTCAGCGGGTCAGGTTATTTGGTTCCTGTGCCTAACAACTAGACAACATGCATACTGCTGAAACAAGGTGTCCAATACAAGCTCACATGCATGCTTGCACAAACTACCCCAGCAGACAACATATACTGCTGAAACAAGGCACACAATACAAGTACGTGTGCATTCTTCCACAAACTATCTCAGCAGACAACATGCATACTGCTGAAACAAGGCACACAATACAAGCACATGTGTGCAGCCTTCCACATAATACCCCAGCAGACAACATGCATATTGCTGAAACAAGGCACACAATACAAGCACATGTGTGCATCCTTCTACAAACTACCTCAGCAGGCAACATGCATACTGCTGAAACAAGGTGTCCAATACAAGTACACATGCATGCTTTCACAAATTACACCAGCAGACAACATGCATACTACTGAAACAAGGCACACAGTACAAGCACATGTGTGCATGCTTCCACAAACTACCCCAGAAGACAACATGCATACTGCTAAAGCAAGGAGTGCAATATAAGCAAAAGTGTGCATGCTTCCACAAACTACCCCAGGAGAAAACATGATTCTACTGAAACAAGGCATACAATACAAGCACAAGTGTGCATGCTTCCACAAAATACCTTAGCAGACACCATGCATACTACTGAAACAAGGCACACAATACAAGAACATGTGTGCATGTTTCCACAAACTCCCCCAGCAGACAACATGCATACTGCTGAAACAAGGCACACGATACAATCACACGTGCATGCTTCTACAAACTTCCCCAGCAGACAACATTCAAACTACTAATGCAAGGTGTACAATACAAGCACACATGTGCATGCTTTCACAAACGACCCTAACATACAACATGCCAACATGCATACTGCTGAAACAAGGAGTACAATACAAGCACAGGTGTGCATGCTTCCAGAAACTACCCAGTAGATAACATGCATACTGCTGAAACATGGTATTATAAACAAGCACACGTGAATGCTTCCACAAACTACCCCGGAAGACAACATGCACACTGCTGAAACAAGGAGCACAATACAAGCACAGGTGTGCATGCTTCCATGAACTTCCCCAACAAACAGCATGCATACTGCTGAAACAAGGTATGCACAACAAGCACACATGTACATGCTTCCATAAACTACCCCAGCAGACAACATACATACTGCTGAAACAAGGCAAACAATACAAAAACATGCATGCATGCATCCACAAACTATCCCAGCAGACAATATGCATACTTCTGAAACAAGGAACACAATACAAGCACCAGTGTGCATGCTTTCACAAACTAACCCAGCAGACAACATGCATACTGCTGAAACAAGGCACACAATACAAGCACATGTGTGCATGTTTCCACAAACTACCCCAGCAAACAACAAGCCAAATACTGACAGAATGCATACAATACAAGTACACATGTGCATGCTTTCACAAACTACCCCAGAAATCAACATGCATGCTGCTCAAATAAGGTGTACAATACAAGCAGAAGTGTGCATGCTTCTACAAACTACCTCAGCAGGCAACATGCATACTTCTGAAACAAGGAACATAATACAAGCACACGTGCATGCTTCCACAAACTACTCCAGCAGACAACATGCATACTGCTGAAGCAAGGTGTACAAAACAAGCAAACGTGCAAGCTTCCACAAATTACCCCAGCAGACAACATACATGCTGCTGAAACAAGGCATACAATACAAGCACACATGTGCATGCTTCCACAAACTTCCCCAGCAGACAACATGCATACTGCTGAAAGAAGGCACAAAGTACTAGCACACATGTTCATGCTTCCATGAACTACCTCAGCAGATAACATACATACTGCTGAAACAAGGCACACAATACAAGCACACACGTGCATGCTTCCACAAAATATCCCAGCAGACAACATGCATACTGCTGAAACAAGGAGTACAATATAAGCACAAGTGTGCATGCTTCCACAAACTATATATGTAGTAATTAAAACATAAACATAAAATAATTTAACAGACAGCTCATTTTCTAAGTACTGTAAGGCCCTCCAGGGTGTGCGTTATTGTAGAATTAACACCCTTCCAGAGGTACGCTATTTCTGCAATACCACACACCCTGTCAAGCCTTATTGCTTGCATAATAGTCTAAAGAAACCATGCAAAAAGATGAAAAAAATAATTCTAAAGCTTATGTTGACCAAAAGGCATAACACAGACCCTAGAAAATACAATATAACATACATTGTTTAACAGAATATTGCTGAAGATGATTCAACCGGCTGAACGCAGGTCACAGGTTTTGCCAGCGCTACTACATTTGGTTAAGTGCTGAAATGTGATGAGACAGATGCATGCATTTGCCTGGGTTATGCTGCTTGAAAACAAAAAGAAAAAAAAGGAAAATTCATTCACAAGATTAACAGGGTAGAACCTGTTCACCATGGCTTGTGTCATACCACTTTTTATTGCACAGCCTTCTTAAAGCAGAAGTATGGTTGCACATGTGTATATGTGTATGAGTGTGTGAGTGTGTGTGTGTGTGTGTGTGTGTGTGTGTGTGTGTGTGTGTGTGTGTGTGTGTGTGTGTGTGTGTGTATGTGTGTGTGTGTGTGAATGTACTTGCTGGTGTGTTTGTGTTTTTACAAAACACGTCTGCGTTTAAATAAGAAATAATAAAGCTTCTGATTCACCATCACTGCAAGATGCTACAAATAGATCATACTCTTTTCTGCTGTACATAATCCATGCCAGGTAGTCATCATGGCTGCATGTCTCAGAGGACAAAGTTTTTTAATTGGAAAGTAACCATGGAATTCTTGTGCTATAATGCAAAAGGGATTTGGCTGTCAGCAGTGGGACAAAGATACTGCCTACGTAAAGAGGGTTTAAACAACAGGCTCATTTGTGGGCTATGCAAAGGCAATAAGGATAGTGAAACAAACAAAACTAAGCATGGGTGTTTTCTTTAGTTCCTTTCATACCTTTATAAAGTATTTTAAATAAAGCACTTAATAATTAAATATTGCCAGCTGCAAGCACAACTCCAAGAATAGGACGTAACTGTCCTTTTCCCTTGGCAGTAAGGCCTTTCTTTTAAGGCATGTACTAAGAAGCATCTAAAGGCATAGCTGTTCCATTGTACTAGATGACAGAAATGTGCATGTAGCACATGCTATTCTCTATATGCTTATTTATAGGTTCATAGGTGTGTACTAAGTTAATGGCCCTGGAGCCTTTACAAGCCTAGCCCATAGGATTACCCTGACATCATGCCACTCGACCTTAGTTCCTAGTGCCTCTGTCGAATAGAGCCACTGAAGTGATCCCCGGGGTGAATTTTCTATTTCCCATCTACTCATCAGGATTTCTCTGTATCCTGCAGTTACCCATGTTTATTGTTTGCTATATAAGGCATACCTAGCCTTTTTTAAGTCCTGAAGTATTTACTCTTGTATTAAGTCATAATTCCAAGAAAGGAGACAAGATTACCTTAGATAAATTGTTAATGTAGGAATGTATTATCTAGTATCCCTGGAAATTATCCTGGTTATTCACTTGGTGGATTGCCTGCCCTTTAATTCACTGTGGACTTTCCAATCATCTACATTGGTAATACTAAACTTCCACTCCAAGAAGCGCTCAAATTTATTACACCTGTGTAAACAAAGCAAAATTCCTGTGTTACTGTTTGCAGTCAATCTATGAGAACTCGTGACCTGTTCAGATTTTGCTGCTTTTTAGTAGTTCTCATTATCCTGTTTAAAGAATGCTAGCATATGTGGTTTGTTTATCAGTGTGTATATTCAGTGCAGGAAAAACACAGTCTACTTAAATATAAATGACGATCTTTGTGCTTGGACTAATATCGTAAGGGACAGTTATAATAAATATTTTTTGCATATGAAAAGCTTTCCCCTTTTTGTGAGCCATGGAGACATTCCACTTCTCTTTATAAGGTCACCTTCTGGCAGTACAGAAGCAATTACAGTACATCTGCTCTTGTGCATTCCAAGATGACTATAAAAAGCTCGGAAGACTGAAGTTTAGAATTTCAACACCAGAAGAAGGTCAAGACAGAAAGCCATAGCGTCACAGGGCATTTCTAACTATGAAGGCATGCCTGCAGTCATTCTTACTAAAGAAGAGACCTGCTGCATTGCTTCAGATGTTTATTTCATAAATGGCAAGGCATTGCATTTACAAGTCAGGCACTATCACTTTTGTACTTAATGCAAGATCAGGGCAGGAAGTCTATTTCATGTGCTACAATGCTGACCTTATTAATGTAAGAGGTGAGATGGTAGGGCCAACAGAGATTGCTCTTTAGGTATAAGCTGATAAAAATTTGTATCAGATGGGAACATATGAATTCAAGTATAAGAGTTTTTCACACCTCCCAATTGCCTCCTTAATGCATAGCCAAGCCACCATGAATTTAACAAACAGCATTTGAATTCTTGTGCACAACAGCATTTTTATTGAACTTTAATAATTTATTACAGCATTTTGGCACAAAGGTTAGGGAAACACTTTCTAAACAATACATTAAGTATGTTCCAAATTTTCATTTTTGCTGTTGGTTGGGGAATTTTCTATCAATAACCAACTGACCACTACCTCACAACATTATTTCACCAGATTATTCTGTCTCACATCTTCACTACCTTGTAACAAACAAGACCAAAGCAAAGGATCATTCTCTGATGCTGGACCTCTATGTTTGTGCACATATGCATGTGTGTGTGGTGTGTGTGTGTGTGTGTGTGTGTGTGTGTGTGTGTGTGTGTGTGTGTGCGTGTGTGCGTGCGTGTGCGTGTGTGTGTGTGTGTGTGTGTGTGTGTGTGTGTGTGTGTGTGTGTGTGTGTGTGTGTGTGTGTGTGTGTGTGTGTGTGTAGTGTGGTGGGATAAATGTTCTAGTTGTTCTGACAAGAAATCAGTTTGATGCTTAATGCAGTAGCACAAATAAGGCTCATGAAAATGACTGCTTATCCATCTAAATATATATTAGTGTATGTGTGTGCATGTGTGTATGTATATGTATGCGCATGTGTACGTGTGGTTAAATATATTATTGTGTTTGTGTGGTTGTATATATTATTGTGACTGTGTGTGTGTGTGTGTGTGTGTGTGTGTGTGTGTGTGTGTGTGTATGATTGTGTGTTAGTATGGGTGGTGTGTGTGTGCGTGTGTGTTTGTGTGTGTGCATGTGTGCGTGTGTGTGTGTGTGTGTGTGTGTGTGTGTGTGTGTGTGTGTGTGTGTGTATATATACTCCTCCTGTATTTGACCTATAATTGAGTATAAATGTCCCATTTGGTATGTACCTCTCCAAACACCTGCTCCAACTGGAAAGGCCACAGATACACATACCTCACAAAGAGAATTCATGGCCTCCAACACCTATCCTATGCGGAGAGGCTTAAATCACTATCACTCTACTTGGTATCATACAGATTGTTCAGAGGTGATCTGTGTCTTGCCTACAAGGCAATATTGGACCCTGCCCTACTAGAGATGCTCCATATCCGGAAGTCTAACTCCTCGTGCATTACCCACTTGATAGGCCTAAATCTAATATACAATATCAATAAAACCTACTGGAGAGACAGGTTTGTCTTCCAGAAGCTGCCCCGTCTCTGGAATAGACTTCCCATACATGTCAAACATAGTACCTCATAGACCCTCTTCAAGCACAACCTTGATGAGTGGATGGGAAACCATACATTTGTTACAGGGGTTCCACCTTTGTCCCTTATTGACAGGGGTGACAGGTGCTGACTGAGGTTTGGGGATAAACTCTTGGCTAGGCTTGTAAGGGCCCCAGAGCCATTAGCCTAGTAACCTCTTATGATCCTGTGTGTGTGTGTGTGTGTGTGTGTGTGTGTGTGTGTGTGTGTGTGTGTGTGTGTGTGTGTGTGTGTGTGTGTGTGTGTGTGTGCACTCGTGCGCATGTGTCTATGTGGTGTGGTGGGGCAAATATTTTTTTTGCTCAGGCAAGAAATCACTGATGCTTAATGTCGTAGTGCAAATAAGGCTTGCAAAAGTGACTGCTCATGTATCTAAATATCTGCTCTCTCTCTCTCTCTCTATATATATATATATATATATATATATATACTATATATATATATATATATATATATATATATATATATATATATATATATATGTGCTATATATATATATATATATATATATATATATATATATATGTGTGTGTGTGTGTGTGTGTGTGTGTGTGTGTGTGTGTGCATGCATGTGTTTGTGTGTCTGTGGTGTGGTGTGCTGGGGCAAATATTCTAGCTGTTCAGAGAAGAAATCACTCGCATGCTTAATGCAGAACCACAAATATCACTCATGAAAACGACTGTTCATACATCTAAATATATATTATGACAGTACAGTTATGTTCATGAGTTTCTAACTGATTTTATAACTCTGTTCCTTATATCACAACTGTGGTAAGTCTCACAGAGACAGCATGCCTAGCAAAATTTGTGAATTATGAAAAGAAAACTGCTGCAGAGGAAGTAAAGTCTGTGATCAGATGTGATGTTGCCCCTGAAGGGGACTGTGAAGAAGAAGAAGAATAGTGACAAGGAAAAAGCAAACAAGTAGGTGGACCTTTTGTAAATTATAGGACTAAACTGATATCAGGTTAGCAAAGGATTTGTGACATGAATATTGGTCTTACTTTGTACATGGGGCTAGCCAGAGGTTACAAGGTGGATACTTACAGGTCAGAAGGTTAATAATATGACTCCTTGAATTCATGCTTGCCCCTCCTAACTTCCCTCCCAAGAGGTGGGCTTATGTTTATACCGTGATGGTTTCAGGTCATACTGTGCAGTCTTGAGCAGATGGAAGGAGAGTATTTGAAATATGCAGTTAAGTAGATTCTTACATTTGGGTGCGACCTTGCCTATTATATATATCAACTCTGAGATCACACTATAGTGAGGAAAAGGGTACATTTCCCAATCCTCACTGTACCTCAACCTCCATTCAAAAGCTCTGAGCACTGTGAGACATGCACAGCAGGTGTTTCATTGATGTAAACTCTGGTAATGTGACGATTCGGTGATGTCTGATGTTGGTGTTCTCGTCTCGCTGCTGTGATTTTCGGTAAAGTAAAATTTTGGTAATCCAAAAGAAATGCATATATATATATATATATATATATATATATATATATATATATGTGTGTGTGTGTGTGTGTGTGTGTGTGTGTGTGTGTGTGTGTATATATATATATATATATATATATATATATATATATATATATATATGTGTGTGTGTGTGTGTGTGTGTGTATGTGTGTGTGTGTGTAAGATTTAACTGAAACAGTCTCCGTGGTGTCCCTCGAACTCTCACAAACCCAGTATGTCAGTATACTGGGTGAAACAAGAAACAATACTTCTCTGTGTGAAAGATTTAAGATTTCCTAGAGTTCCTTAGAGTTCAGGCAGGCACCTAATAAAAAACATACTGTGAATATTCCACCTAATAACAGGTGGTAGTAAAACTTTCTTTAAAAACTTTCCAAAGTATAACTCCACTAAGGAAAGTAGAGAAGCACAAGCTACTTCAAGTCAAATCTTCTTTATTAGAATCACACAAACAAGCGACCCAAATAATTGTTGAAAAAAACAGAATTAAGTGTAGAAATTCACCTTTCCATTTATATACCTGTTTAAAAGCATGAGAGTGGTTTACTAGGTAGCTCTGTTGTAAAAGACAATTTGCATGTTTACTAGCTAAATTCCCCCTACACCAGTGTGATATTCGACATAGTGCTGCCCTACTTCATGCTGTGTGATTCCAGGATATGTTAAACTAAACTAAACTAAACTAAACTAAACTAAACTAAACTAAACTAAATTAAACTAAACTAAAAGTTAAACTAAAAATTATACATTAATAATTGCTAAAACTTACTGAAAGCATTTCATTGTAGTATCTAAAAAGAAAAAGTTAACACAAGTCTCCAAAATTCCTTAGAAATCTTTTCTACCAAATTCAGAAACAATTTTAACATTTTTAACATACATCACTTTTGTCTGTTAGAACTTCTTCAAGTTTGTGTGTGAAGTGAGAAAAGCAACTAAAAATTAAAAGTTAAATAATATATAACACAAAATTTTGGGGGGCTAAAACAATACGTATTACACCATTAATACACTAATATATTATTATGTGTTTATTTATTTATTATTTATTGATTGATTAATCAGTAACCTTATTAAAAATTCCCATTGTTTCATGCATTTTGTGGTAAGAAGTCTAGTTTTGCAGTGGCCTAAAGTCTGCCATCATCTTATAACAGTCCTTAGTCTCAGCATCTTAAAATTAAACCACCATAATTATGTTGAAACAAACCTTTCCTATCTTGATTTAATCTTATCTGACAAAATAATATATGTCTTATATGTAGGTGTCTAGACATTAGATCATACTGTAATATAGACCTGCTCAGTATTATTTATTTATTTAATTTAATTTACATTTGTTAACCTGAAAAGTCCGACTGGACACGTCCAAGAGTATCCAATCAACAGAACAGCGGCCATGTACTACAAAATATACATTCAACAGAAACACACAGTCTTTGAATGAGATCACTACAGTCAAGATTTGCCCTTGCTTTGAGGTACAGTGACCTCAGAGTTGATGCAGTTTTTTTGGAAACCAGAGGGAAGTCCTTGCATGGGTTGTAGATGAAACATACCTCTCCCCACAGGAATAAATATATATGTTTTTTAAAAGCATTTTGTTCATTGTTTTGCAGCCAACATGTTTTTTGAGCAAACTGCTGTTTTATGTTCTTTTGCCAGTTGTTATCCTAATGACTATTGCACTGCTTTACTGTCACTTATGTGTTATTTTTCTGTTGTCTGTTTTGCATGTCTGACTAGATTTTGACCCATGCGTAAGACTGAAATTGGTCAAAATTGATCACCAGAAAACTAATTCATATAGGTAAGTAAGCAAATAAATAAATACATCTATAAGTCTGCTTCTTTTTTGTCCTGAATAGCCTCTTTAGACTAGAGGCTTTTCATTTAACAAAACAGGCGCTAACTTCTTCAACTTCAAAGATGAAGCTAGGAGGTTAGAGCCTTCTGGATGCAGTATCATATGTACTGACAAGGGCTTTTTGCTATGAATGCTACTGTTCTCCTGTGTCTTAGGATGTGGCATAGATCAGTATGGAATCAGGGAGCCATCCCTGTGTGAAGGCTGCCAGCCTAGCTAGATAGAATTTTATAGATAATTCTATCATTTGTAAATATTAATGTAAGACATAGGCTTGTTGCCTTAAATGGAAAAAAACTGCTGTTAGATGTGGAACTGAAAAAAATGAAACAACACTGCTCTTTGCTGACCACGTAAAACATGTTGTGACCCTTTGATCTAATGTCAGCTCCGGCCTATCTAAATGAAGACATTATTTCTATTATTTTAACCAAGAGTTAAATTGCTAGATTTAAACATGCAAATGTAATTTTATTGCTCTGCTTCCTGACCAGCTGCAAGATAACACAAGGAGATGTTAAAAAATGTAAATGTAGTTTCTGTTAGCCTGGGAACCCAGGGAAGTGTGAAGAATGATGTAATGGAAACCAGGAATGTGATTTTAAAAACAGAAAGAATCAGAGAGCTTTAAGCATTTTTGTCTTGACCATCCAACTCAGCACTGCCTTGCTCTATATGTAAGTTATTTTACAAGTGTGTTTTCTCTTAGAAATAGCTAGAAACTAGAAAGATTTTAAGTATTTCTCTGTGATCTCTGAACTCTTGACTAGCACTGAGTATTGTCTTGTGTTTTTATTATTTATCATTAAATATTTTAAAACCTTTCAACTGTGGCTGTTTTGTGTAGAGATAATTTAAGCTCTAGACTACATTGCATATTTATAGTGATTACTGTACCAAGTCACTCTAATAAGCCTTGACTGTTTAGTTATACTACCAATTGGATAATAATATTGCACAGTAATAACTGTACACCCTTTTAAGGGCCTTTGAGTAGCTGATAAATATTAGCTGGGAGGTGGCAGTGATTTCTACCGTATAGTCTGGGAAAAAGGGGCACAGCTGGAGAACCTGTGCCGGCCTTCCCCCGAAGTGTCTGTTTGGTTGTATAAACTGTTATCTCAAAGTGTGTGTGTGTCAGCTACTTGTGCAGGGACACAAAGCACTGGTTAGACAGAGAGGGTGCTGGAGATTTTAGCTTGCCCAGCTGGCTGAGATCTGTACCCTATAGCTGTGTCAGTGGGGAGTCTTATTGGGGACCTGGAGAGCAAGGGAATGACCAGCCCCAGACTGACTGTGATTTCTGTGTGCTCTTAAGGGAAATTGCACTTTACTGTGTGTATTTGTTATCCTTTCCTCCTATATGAGATGCCCTCACTGGTATTAGTGGCGAGGACTGAGGCTCCTTGATTGTTGGGCCAGGGCACGGGCATCACAACTTGCATCCCAAATATGTGGTAATGCACCCATCTAATGCCTACCTACCTAACAAAACCAGCATGCATCTTCATTACAGCTCCAGTCTTACCGCTGGAACTCATGATCTTGGTGTGACTCAATCTCGTTCTTATATCCCCGAAAAAAGGCAAGCAAGAAATGTTTTGCTAGTCCTCCTCATTCCCTCTGTACTTAGCTCCTCCAGCTTGTCAGTCATTATTCAAATCTGGATCATCTGGTATCAGTCAGGTCTTCATCCCTTGTGTGCCATGGAGTGGACAGCAGACTGCTTTCTGATGTACTTCCATGGGAGTGTTATATAGTAGAAGCAAAATTTCTCTAGATGAGCATCATAAAGACAAAAAAAAGCACAGTATGAGTCGAAAGTGTAACTAGTACATTTGAAGATATAGAAAAAGACAGAAAAGTATGGTATAAGAATGTAATGATAAAACATTATGTAAAACCACTGGAAAATCTAACAGATGAAAAAAATAAAGATATAAAAAATAAGAAGCACACAGTGCAATCAAAAAGTAGAATGTCAAGATTTTCTGTGACAACTAGTAATAGAAAAATTGCCAGCAAAAGAAAATATGTCACATAAAAAGTAAACTGCTAGAATATGTTATCATTGTCAAGAAGAAGAAACTATGGAGCTTGGTTTTATTTCTTCTATTGTTCTTTTCCCATTGAATTCTACTTACATCTTTATTCCCAAATGTCATATCTAACAAAGAAATTTCCGTCATTGTAAAATATATACTCTCTACTGGAATTCCAAACCCTTTAGGTGTTATATACCATGCCTCCTTCATGATATAATTTATTTCACATACTCTCACATTCATAACTAATGCAAAGAGTAAACAAGAGAATACAACTCACTGGATATCTCTGTCTTGGACCACTCTTTACACATGTCTCTTGGCTTAACCAGGCATTTATATGTATTTTTAATTTATTATTGCTATACACTTACATACATAATTTCCCAATGCTCTCACTTTTATTATATTATATTCTTTCATTATTCCCCATAAGATTTCATGTCCATTTGTGTCACAAGCCTCATTAAGGTCTCCTATCATGATTTTCACTTATTTTCTATTCATAATATCATCCACAATTTTTCTGTCATTAATAATTCTTGACAACCCTTCCCCTTTATACTATATATATATATATATATATATATATATATATATATATATATATGTAACTATCTTCCATAATATTTTTCATGTTAGTTTCAAATCTCTTTTGTATTACTTTCATAAAGATCTTATAATCATTACTATTTAATACTATTGTTCTCCAGTTTTTTAATTGTCTTCTGTGTTCTTTCCTTCACATGAATTGAAGTATCCCACCACAGAATTCTTTGTACATAAAATCTTTAATTTTTTGCTAATCCCTTAAAGTGTTATACATTTCCTACCCTATTCCATCTGGTCCCCCAGCCAAATCTATATTTACGTGTCCTAATATTTTATCTAGTTCATTTAAAGAAATCTCCTTTTCCAACTTTTTATTCTCTTTTTCTGTTAACTTTTATACTTTCCATGATTTTTCACTACCTTCTTTTTCTTTAAAAATTTCTTGTATATATTGCACTACACTAGTCTTAATCTTTTCCTGAGTTCTTTCTATTTCTCCTTTTACATTTTTTGTCTCATTACATTACCATCTTCCTATACTAATCTGCTTAAGTAACTTGATACATCTTCCCCTTTTCCTTATAAAAATTATCTTTGCTTGTATAACAGTTTTTGCATTTTTATTGATTTCTTTCATATAATTCTTTTTCTTTGTCAAAGTACTTCTATCATTATGTTTTAAATCTTCCAATGCACCATTATATGTTCTTTTATTCTTTTCTTTCTTTACTTTCCTCACATCATATTGCCACTGTAAAAAACATTTTTATATTTTTCCTTAAATATCATCCACAATTTAAACCAATTGTTAAAAAATGTTCTCATAGTAATATGATCTTTCCAGAACTGTATTAATAATCTCTTTCCTTCTTCATTCTATGCTTTCTCATTTATCCTTTTTATTCATTTGCCTATTTGTATATATTCCTTGTCTTCCTTTATAGCAAGGGCACTTTTCCAGTATTTATTTGGTGTGGGTAGACCAGTATGAGGGCATCAGGTGGTGTGTTAGGGGGAGCCGTGGAGCCCTCTTGGCTAGGGCACAAGTTGACCTAAGGCCACTCCTGATTGCAAGATGATCAACTACCTCCTCTTTCCCTATAACTAAATCTTCTGATAGTATAAAATAATGTATCTCAGTTCTATACATACCCCTTTTATAAGTCCATGAAGTTTTGTCCCGAAGTTTTAACTTACCACATCTTATAACTTCTAACATTTTTCTTATATCATTCCCTTTCTTTTTACACTTGCCTGTTAAATTGCAATTCAAGTTTCCTGACATGATACCATTCATATTTATCACTACATAGTCCAAAATCTGATGAAATAAGCTTTTATTTTCTTTACAATTAGAATAAGCATACAATGGTAGTATTCTATGTATTTGTTCTTTACATTTTCGATCTACAATGGTTAATCTTCACATTTTTGCTAAAGTTACATCTAATATCTTTACTGTATTTCTACAGAATACAGCTACTTTAGAACATCACAAATTTAGATTATTTTTCCTCCACATAGTTTCGCTGTTTGTAATCTTTCTTCATTTGTTAAAAAAAAAACCTTTGTCTTCTAAAATAATTACATCAACATCAAATGCATTACGCAATTCCAATTCCAAAATCCCAATTCTTCTTACTATATTCTTAATACTATTCATGCTTACAAAAACACTCTCACATTTTCATTTTCCTTAGATTCATGGTTTCATAGTCAATTACTAGGCTAACTTTCTTAATAGGCCATTCTAAGCCTAGCCAATTTCCCCCCAAAAGGTGAAAAGCACCCTGACACTACCAGGCTGTAACTCATTCAATACCTTTCGGCCCCAGATCTTAGATCAAACTTCCAAAGGTGGTGGTGTTTCCATATACATAAAGGATGCACACACCTCCAGACTAGTAGCCCAACATAATGCATCTGAGATGCTTCAGGAGCAACTAACATTGGGTAAGACAGTGATTCAGGTTGTAGCCTGCTATAGGTCCCCAACCATGTCCCAAGACTCACACTCCATGTTCCTAAGCACCCTGGAGAATATTATGGTTCAACCTAACACTCTCATACTGGGCAACTTCAACTATCCCGCCATTAACTGGGAAAACTACTCATGTACCAATACACTTGTCCAACATTTCCTGGAATTCATTAATTCCAATGCCCTGGACCAGTTCGTTCTTACCCCCACTAGAGGTAGCAACATCCTTGACCTGGTCATTAGTAACATGGGTGACCGTTGCTGTACACCAAAAGTTAATTTTTACCTGGTTAGATCCAACCACAAACTAATCACCTTGGAATCCACATCCCTCCCACCCCTTCTGCAAAGGTAACCACCATGAAAAACTTCTCCAAAGCTATCTTTGGGCTCCTAAAAACAGAGGTGGCTAACTTCATGGCACCCATGCAAATGGAGATCAGTTGCATGATCGCCGAATCATACACCAATGCACTGTATGAACACGTACACAAATGCATGGATCTCGTCATACCAAACACAACCAAGACACTCTCCTCAATGGCAGTACCCAGATTTGCTCAGAGCTACTGTACAATGGTACCTCCTATACTGACCCAACAGATATTGCCAATATAATGGCTGACAGATTCAGTGCCAAATGTACCCCTCCCCCCAAGGGACAAGTCACAATACCAGTAGATTGCCAGGCACCCAGTATTACTGCTGCACAGGTTAAAACAGCACTGTCCAAGGCCAAGAATACAGCTTCTGTGGAACCTGACAATATCCCTGGCTGTGTTCTACACAAACTACAGAGTGAACTGGCACCTCACCTGTGTGCCCTGTTCAATCACAGCCTCACCTCAGGCTTTGTTCCTATCGACTGACGCACTGCTATAGTCATTCCTTTCCACAAAGGAGGAGCGACTACAGACCCTGGTAACTATCACCCAATTAGCCTGACGAGTCTGATATGCAAAGCTATGGAGCGCATAATCGTGGACCTAATAAATAAGGATACAGGGAATCTCCAGACTCTGGATCTCACACTGTGTGGTTTTGTGAAGGGTAGATCATGCCTGCTCAACTTGGTCAACTTCTTTGATTCAGCCACCAGAGCTGTGGATGAAAGCAAGGTGGTTCATATAGCCTACCTTGATCTGGCCAAGGCCTTTCATACCATTTCCCACCTAGGAATCATAGAAAAACTCACTAAGCTAGGCATCAACCCCATGTCACTAGGTGGGTTGCAAACTGGCTCACAGGTAGAACCCACAGTGTGAAAGTAGTTGACTCCAAGTCAGACTGCCGACCAGTCACAAGTGGAGTCCCACAAGGTTAGGTCCTGGGTCCTCTCCTGTTTGGTATCTACTTCTCTGAAGTCCAGACCAACATGAAGGGACTCTGGCTGACAAAGTTTACAGACGATTGCAAGTTGGAAGCTATTATTATCTCCCCACGTGATGTTGACATCCTACAGAAAGGCCTCACTGAGACCAATAACTAGTGTCAGAACCATGGCCTTAAGCTCAATGCCAAACAATGTATTGACATTCCCTTTGGGAAAAACCCAGTTCCCATGAATTACCACATCAATGGTAGTCTACTGAACACAGAAGGCATTATAAAAGATCTGGGAACACAGGTTTACAGCAACCTGTCTTTTGACCACCACATTGCCACTGTGGTCAGAAAGTCCTTCTATGTAGCACATCTCATTACCACAGGTTTTGGATCCAGGAAGAAAGAGGTCATTGTCTTCCTCTGCTCTTCCCTCATTAGACCAATCATTGAGTACAATGCCCCATTTGGCATGTACCTCACTAAACACCTGCAACAACTGGAGAGGCCGCAAAAGTACCTCACAAAGAGGATCCTAGGCCTTAAGCATTTGTCCTATATGGACAAACTAAAAAAAACTCCAAGTATTTTCTGTCTCATATTGCTTACTTAGAGGCGATCTCTGCTTGACTTACAAAGCCATGTCTGACCCAGCTGTGTTAGAAATGCTACAGCTAAAGAAATCCCAATCCCTCCGCACCACACACTCCAGAGACCTCAACCTCATTACCACAGTCAACAGAACATGCTGGAGGGACAGGTTCATAACCCAGAGTCTGCCCATGCTGTGGAATAGACTTCCCATACATGTCAAGCAGAGCCTTCACTGTCCCTCTTCAAGAAAAATCTTGATGAGTGTATGGGAAATAGAAAATTCACCCCGGGGATCACTCCAGTGGCTTTACTCGACAGAGGCACTGGGAACTAAAGTCAGGTAGCATGATGCCAGGGTAATCCTATGGGCTAGTCTTGTAAAGGCCCCAGGGCCATTAGCCTAATACACACCTATGAGCCTATGAACCATTATATCAACCTCCAATCATTAGCTGTATACATTCTTTTTCATCCATTTCTTTTCTTTTTTTTTTCTTTTGTATTTATCCTTTTAAACTTTATTTTTCTGTATTATTTCCATTTTACCAATAGATTTTTTCTTTTACTACCCCTCATTTTATGTCTTCTTTATCACTTATTTCAGAGTCTTCTTCTGTCCTCTTTATTATTTTTTCTCATTTATTTTCTTCTATTTCTACTACTTCTAAAATGTTTACTTTGTTCCTTTTCTTCTAATTATTTTTCTTTTTCCTTACTCTTATTTTCATTTTTGAAATCCATCCATACATTTTTGTTACATTTATAACATTTCAGTTCACATTTTTATGCATCATGTCCCATTTCCCCACAAATATAGCATTTTCTTTTGTCACATTTACTTATAATGTCTTTCTTTTCCACAAAAAACATGTTTTGGGTTGTCCCCAGTATTTTACATTACCCCTATTCCCCTCCATATTTATCATGCGTGGTATATGTATAATTCTTATTTTTTCTATTTTTAACACAATATTACACTTCCAGCCACCAGTCCATAAACCCCTTTTGTCAAAAACTTTTGCAATGTCCAGTACTTCTTTAAATAAAATTTTCAAATGTCCTTTCAAAGTCATTTTTTACCTCTGTTGAAAATTGTACATGAATTTTCTTTTTTGTTTCCTTGTTAAATGATTTTATCATGTAAAGATGCCATAGATTCCAGTGTTTCTTTTTTCATATTCTCCAAGAAAAATTTCCGTTGAAAAAACAGTCTCAAATTTAATGTCACAAAATGTGTCTTTGTTATTAAGAATAAATGTTCTTACCTTATGTGCTTTTACACCCAAAGGAGCTATTAAATTATACCACACTTCATACCTGTTCATTTCTTTGTCTTCTTTACTTTGACTCCTTACAACATACTGCTGTTTTAATTTTCTTTTGCCTTCTTTTCTGATATTCCACATTTGGCTTCTTTTACTTTCTCTGCATATGTTTTCTTTTCCATCACACCACTATTCTTGAGGATTGTCTCTGCATCCTCCTTTTGTATTTTTTCCATAATGTCCCCCCAAGAAACATCTCATTCATTTTATAGCTCAGTCTGAGCTACCATTTCTTTAAGTAAATCATCCTACAACCCTCCTGAATGGAGGGTTGTAATTATATATCCATCATTTGCTGACTCATATCCATGAAACAGAGTTCTTTGAAAAATTTTATCAGAATCCTGCACACATTCCCTGGTCACAATATTTGTTTTCTCTTCCATTTCTTTCCCTACTCCATATTCTTCTTTTTTCTCCTTCTGCCTTCCTGTTTGTCTGGGCCACCTCTGTGCCTGGAATGGAAACAGTAAGTGCTCCTTCAAAATGGGCCCCACTCACAACACTGATGAGTCGGGGAAGAGCAGGCAGTTTGACTGTTTATCTAAAGTACTACAGAGTGAAGGTAATCCACTTTTATTATACAAAGCCTCAGAGATAGAGAAGTGGGCACATTCAGCTAATTATGATGAAGTAACATTTGATTCTTCCTTGAAAGAGCTGGAAAATAATTTGTATAAATTGAAGAGACTGCAGTGGCAGCATTTGCATCTTGGGGCTTGCATTCATTTTAAAGTGGTACAGTGGAGTTTAAGAGTGAGCAAAATGCCTACATATTGTGAGTCCCATCCTGAATTGTTAATTAAATGGCAGAGGCTCAACCTAGAGATGAGCTTCAACTATATTAAATTGTTGATATAATATTTTAAGCCATTGGAAGAGACTTTACTTGTAGAGATTGATTTGTTGCAACAACAGCTAATGAACAGTTTTACAACTGAGACTGTACACACTGACTTTGATGAGTTGACCAGCAATGTTTCATTCTTTGAAACAAAATTTCATTTACAAAAGAAAAAGCTACTGAATTATGATTTGGTTGACTTTAAGTTGGGGAATGTGTTCTCTTGGCCCAAGGGAACCTCAGCAGTTAGTGCACCAAGTGATTCTAATGAACTATGGGTGCATCCCAATGTAGTTGTGAACAGTGAGAATGTCAATGCTTCTTTCAAGGTTTCTTCTTTGAGACTGATTAATGAAATTGTCCCCTGTAGCTCAGGGAATGTTCATAAGAAAATCACAGCTTCAACAGCCATGTACTCTCATCAAGATTTTCCCCCTTTGCCTTTACCTATAAAGGATGTATTGAAGCATTGATGATCACAGAGCAGATATAGGAAAAGGTGGAAGCATTCAACAGAACATCCAGTTCATGTAACCTTCAAATGGATGTGGGATCCACAGAAGGGACCTTGATTTGGAATATTTCAAGTGTTGAATTGACCCCCCAGCAGTCTTCTTTGTTGGAAAAGGGACTTTTATTTGTTCTGGCTATCAAGGCTGATGTTTGTGACACTAATTTGGATGTTAAGATGTTTGTAAGAACTGTTATGTTAAAGCTTATGTTTCCAAGTGATTCTGAGAATATGAATGAATTTAGAAGACCTTGCACGTTTGTCCCTCCCCTACACCCACTACTCTTCCAGGTATGTGAAAGTGATTTGTTACAACAATTGAATAGTTTTGAAAACAGGAGGTTTTCTAATCTTGGGAAAGATGAATTTGCAGCTATTAAGGAGCAGCAAGTTGCTGATGGACTGGTTATCCATCCAGCTGATAAAGGAAGGGCAGTAGTGGTGATGGATAGGAGTTTTTGTTTAGAAAAAATGAATGAATTGCTATCAGATGTTGAAACATATGAGACTGTCAATACAATGAAAGTTAAGGCTTTGATACAAGGTGTGCACTCACACTTGTGTGACTGATGAGTAGGTATATTTCTTATGAATTTTTTAAGTATCTTACTATACAGTCCCCTTTGGTCCCCACTTTACATGGTCTTCCAAAGACACACAAGGAACCAAGAAGGCCGTCTATAAGACCCATAGTGTCAGGGAGGGGGTGGTTAACACAGCCGCTCTCCATAGATATGTAGAGAAAATGTTAAGACAGGTTGTGGATAGAGCTCCTACTGTACTTAAAGATACCAAGGATTTTCTACAAAGTTAGTGTAGCTGTGCACAAGATAAGCAGGCCCTTTCCACATTGGTATGTGACACTTTAGATGTGTGTTCTTTATTCACAGCTATAATTAATTCAGTTGGAACTGATTTTGTTAGACTATTTCTTAAGAATAACAGTGAATATACTGAAGGACAGATCAGTTTGATCTGTATGTTATTGGAAATGGTCTTGGAGAATAATATTTTTGTTTTTGAGAATGAATACTACATTCAGAAAGCAGGAGTTGCGATGGGTACCACATATGCCCATTCTTATGCCAACATGATTATGACACAATGGGAAACTACAAATGTTTTGTTCACAATCAGTTTTTGAGCCATATACACTATTATAAATGCTTTGTTGATGATATTTTTCTCTTGTGGATAGGTTTGATTAGGGCGGTACAAGAGTTTTTAGAATTTCTGAACTCTTTGAACTCCTTCTTGAGATACACTATGAGTTTCTCAGAGATAGAAGTTGATTTTCTAGATGTTAGTCCTATTAAAAAAAAAATCAGATTTCACCTTGACTACTAGGTTGTTTAGGAAACCATGCAGAAAGAATAATGTCCAACATAGGAACAGTATGCATCCCCTCACACATATATAGGAATGTTATCAAGGGGCAAGGGACGATAAAGTCTAGACTTAACAATGGTGCTGAAAGTTTTAATGGTGCTTTAAGCAACCTGAAGAAAGAATTTTTTGACAGCGAATACCCTCATAAAGAACTCACTAGATTTTTAACCCCTGATAGTATAGATAGGTTTGAAAAAACTAAACTTTAATTTTCAAATCCACAGGTTTCTAACAAATATGAGTATCTCAATAATAGTGCTTTTCCTGACAAATTAGGGGTGCCTGTTTTCTATTCTTATAATGTTAATAAAGTTTGTGAAATCATGAAAAAGAACTGGCACATTCTGACAGCAGATGACAGTATTAAAGAAGTGGTGGGGGCATCCAGGTTCTGTTTTAAGAATAAGAAATCTTTGAAATGCCTTTTACATTATAAAGGTAACTATGCTTAATGTGTTACTTATACAGGGACCTATAGCTGTAGGACTTGCAGTATATGTAAATATACAGATGTAAATATATAGATCAGTTGAGACTTTTCATTCACCCTACTACCAAGAAAGTCTATACTTTTTCTTTTTAAGCTAATTTTATGAGTAAGAACCTAATGTACTTACCTAAGTGCCAATCTTGCCCAGTCTTTTATGTGGGTAAGACCAACCATTCCCTTCATGAATGTATACGTGAACATCTTTGTGAAATTCATAAATTAGATAGGAATAATGCACTAGCTAAGCATATATCTTGTCATGGCTCTGATCATACTTTTACTTTTTTAGTGCTGTAGCTAATTTCAGTATAAGAATGGGAGATCTTACTAATAAAACAGAGGAATGTGAAATGAGATGGATTATTTCACTTCAAGCAGATAAGGACCTGAATGAGACTGTACCTTTAAATCCACATCTGAAGTCACATGACCTGTTCAAATAGCTTTGTCTGTTACTTTGTAATCAAGTTGTGTATTTAAGCAGTGTGTTTGTGCTATATTTGTATAGTCTAATGAAGCATTCTTTGAGACATGAACGCACTTACCTACTTGTACAATTAAAATTCTATTTGCTTTTTAAACCATGCTTTTAGATTTCTCTGCATGTTTATTTACCTTTGATTGTTTTGCTGCCTTGGAAAATCTGTATACTTTCACCTGGTGATATTTTGCTGCTGTGAGTAGAGTTTTTTTATTGATATATACTTTACACATTATTTACAGTACATATTTACATATTTACATTATTTACATTTATTTACAAATCTCCATACATTATAAACTACAATTTAAGCATTTCCCCGACTCTTTTATCCACAACCAAAACATTATTTTCTCCAGAATCTTTGTCAAAGTCCATTTCCATTGCATTTAATTTAATTTAGTCTCTCATTCCATATACTTAGTCCATGAAACATAAACTATTACTTTGTCCATTTTCTCCACTGTTTCCTGTTTTTGTGTGCCATAATAGTCAAATTCTATTTTGTTCATATTTATTTGCTCAGATTTTAACACACTTTTCACCCTATTGTGTTTACATATTTCTTTCCAAAAATTATTAACTTTTTCACATTTCAAAAACATATGATGAGTAGTCTCAAACTCTCCACATTTATTACATATTCTGTCTTGCTTTTTCTTGTATGGCATATTTGCCTTAACCAGCAAATTTCTAATAGACAATCTACATAAAAAATATTTAATCATTTTATAATTATTTTATATCATCATTATGGCTTTTTTTCTTATCTATTTCTAAATCTTTCTATGGATCAATGTGATAAAATGCTTTCATAATATCCAAGTACCATTCCTTTCTATTTTTCTCACATATATTCTTTTTATTTTCCATAACACAATTTTGTTTTTGTACTCTTTCATTTCTTCATTCACAATGCTTTTGCTTCATTTTTAACTTCCACTCCTATCAAGTTTTTATTTTCCTTTACAATTCCTTTCAATACCTTATATAAAATTAAAGATGCTGCATGTACTATTGGGTTTATTACACCCAAGCCTCCTTGCTCTTCTTTCATATATAGAATCCCTCTCTTGACTGGATTCAATCTAGATCCCCATATAAAAATAAATATAATCATCATTAGTTTATTTTCATACTTAATAGGAATCATATAGATGTTAGCAACATAAGCAATTTTTCCTGGTACTATGGAGTTCAACAAGTGTTTTTTTCTATATGAAAATCTATACAATTTCCAAAAATGGTCATATCCTTTACTTCTTTGAGTACATTATCCCAGTGTTGTTGTCAGTATTCATGCCTTCCAAATATTATCCCTAATATATTTATATTTTTTCATTGAACTCAATACCTGCTATCATGCATTCAAAACCAAATCTTTTACTTTTCTCTTTATTTATACTTAAACCATTTTTTTTAATTTACACTTACTTTTTCATTTACTTCTTCTATCCATACTTCATTTTTAACAATTAGTACAATATCATCTGTATAATTATACATTATTGGCAATTGTACTTCCTTCATCATTTTGTATCCACCTGTACTTGACATTTTATTAATTTTCTTCACTGTTACATTCACAACTAATGAGAAAATTACACTACTGGCTGGGCAGCCCTGCTTTATTCCAACATTCTATTTTTATTTCTTCCTCAAGCCAGCCATTTACACACAGAACAGTTTCTTATAGTTCCTGTCATAAACTAATTTTTATTACTTGTAATATTTTTTGCTGACATTATATGCCTGCAAAATTCCCCATAATGATTTTTATTGAATAGTATCATAGGCTTTACATATATTCCCTATCATAACCTTCACTTCTACATTTTTATTTATGATATCATCAATTATTTCTCTTATTATCCGTAATAACTCTTAACTAACTTTTCCTTTTCTTCCAAATACATTTTAGTCATATATTCTATCCATTTTTTGTAACATTTCTGTTATTATTCTAATGGAAATTTTATAATCCATATTATTAAATGTTATAGGTCTCAAATTTTTATCTCCTCTTTATTTCCTTTTTAAATATACATTTTATAACTCCTGTGCATATCTCTTTCTCTTTAATTCCAGTTTCTAACCATTCATTCGTAACTTCAATAAAAATTATTTTTACCACTCCTTCATTGTTTTATACATACCATATGCAATTCCATCCAGTCCCATTGCAGAATTCATGTTGATATCTTTTAGAATTTCATTCAATTCTTTCATAGTTATTTTTGTTCTAAATACTCATTATCTTCATTATTTAATTTTTAACCTTTATACATTTGTTCTGTTTTCTTCTCTTTTAACAAATAATTCCAATATATATTCTTTAATTATTTTGTATATGCCTTCTTGCTGACTTATTTGCTTACCTTCCTTATTCTTTAATTTTCTTATTATTTTTCCTTCTTTTATTATTTTACCCACAATGATGCTACCTCTTCTTTCGTACTTGTAAACAATATTTTTGTTTATATAACAAGTTGTTGATTTTTAATTTGATTAATTTTATATATTTCTCTTCCTTTTTCATAAAAGGAAGTTTTCTTCTTTAAGTCTCTGAATGCTTCTTGACTTAATATCTTATATCCCCTGATTGACCTGCTCTTCCCTCCCAACTTGCCCCCCCGTACGTCCGTGACACTTGACTTACTTTCTTTACTACTTTATTTATGTATAATACTCCTTCTTCATATAGCCTCTCCACCATCCACCTGCTTATTTCTACAATACACTCATTTAATAATTATTGAGACTTTTTCTTGTCTCTGCTAAACACAAAGTGCTAAATGTAAATATTCTAATTGTATCCTCTGTACCCTATGACTGTACTAGATGTCCTATGCTAATATGCAAAATTAAAGCTTCTCATGTTAAACTAAGACTTATGTTTTCCAATAGGATACCATTGTTTAAAGAACTATGTACTATGTTAAAACGAAATCAAAAACCAGTGAAACAATACTCCAAAAATGCAGGAAATGCAGAACAAAGCAGTTGCAATTTCACATACAAAACTTTCCGATCCCCGGATTCGGAACGTTTTGTACATGAAATTGCAACTGGAGTACTACGGTTTCAAATTGAAGTTTTTTTCAGTAGTTTTATAATAAGAGATTAATACGTGTGCTGCTTTGCTCTGCATTTCCTGCATTTTTGGAGATTTATGTACTATGTTACTTTAGTTAGATAATCAAGTGTCTGTTGTCTTTTTTGTAGAGCTTTTCTCCCCAGGTCTCCACTGAAAAAAGGCTCCGACCCAGTTGGACTAACCTGGTCAAGAAATGTAAAATAAAGAAATAAATAATAAACAAATTTATCTTTTTCTTTAATTCTTTTCTTCCTTATACATGCTGAAACATTTTTTATATTTTTCTTTACAATTAAGTCACTAAACAGTCCAGTTCTCATAAAACTATCTGATATTTAGATGATTTTTCCATAATTCCATAAGTTCTTTTTCTTGTCTAAATCTGATTCCTTTTCATTAATTCTTTTTATTCCTTTTCTTATTCTAATATATTCTTCATTTTCCTGTGTTTTAACCCATATAGCCACATGATCTGAAAATGCAGCATATTTAATTCCCTTTTTTAACTTTTAAACTATCAGATATTAAAAAATAATCAATTTCTGTCCCAATTTCATTCATTTTTTAGGTCCAGTGGTTATTCTCTCATACATTTAACTTTCCACTTCTCATAATTTCTTTAACCATTTTAACATCACAATTGCTTTTATTTTTTCTTATATTACAATTAAAATCACCCACCACTATAATGTCTATATTTACACAAACACATTCAAGAATATTTTAAACATCATTTTTCTCTCTTTTTTGTTACTTATGCATATAAAGCTGTACTTCTGTAGACATATTTTTTTCCTTATCAAGTATATTAACATAATCTGTCCTAGTTCCATTATGGTTACATCTAATATTTTAATACTTTCTTGACATAATATACACATGACCAAGCATGTTTCTTTCCTCATGTTCCAAACTACCACACCATTACAAAGTTTTTCTGTTTATGTTCTTTCTTTCTCTATTAATAATCTGATATCTTCTAAAACAATAATATGGCATCTACTTCAGCACACCATTGTAATATAACTATTCTCCTGTTAAGATTTTTCATAATGTTCACATTTAAAGCTAATATTTTCAGCTTTTAAGAACAGCTAGTATAATTAAAATGTTTATCCCTTTCCTTTCTTATTTTCTCTAAGCGTTATATTTTTGAATTTTCTTTTCCTTTCTTTAACTCTTTTCCCTATCAAATTATTTTTATTTCATACTGTATACCAGCCAGCTTCTTCCTTACTTGTCTCCTCTGCTTCTTTTTCCTTGTTATTTTCTTTAACTTCATGTATAACCTCTTTATCAGTTACATTTTTTTTACATTTTCTTGTATAACACATTCTATTATCTCTTTCTCTTGTTTAACATCATTTTCATATTATTACACATTCATTTCACATTCTAGCCATGAATGACCAGTATGTTTTGCACTATTCAAAAAGAAGCCAAAAAACCAAGTAAATCCAACAGTGTAGGCAGAGGTAACAAAATGAAGATAACAAAATCCACAAAATAGCGTACCAGAAATTTTATTTGTCCGCTTTCATCAAACGACTTCTTCAGAATAATTTCACAATGAAAAGACCAAGGTTTAAATACATTGACTAATAAAACAATCAATCAATAAAATATACCTAAACTAGATAAAATTAATACCAATTAAGAACTTAAAGACAAGTTTCATCAAATAAAATCAAGTGAAAATTGAAGCCACTTCAGCCTTGTTTTTAACACATAAGTTACGATGTTTTAAAAAACATTTTAAATTAATAGATTCATTTAGACCTGGCACTTGGTCTGATTTTAACCTAATCTGCCAAAGAGCTTCTCTTTGCTCAAGAAAGTTTTTAAAATTACCATTTCTTTTGTCAAAAGAACATACTTCCAAAACAGAAAATGAAAATTTTTTGAAAAAACAACAAACAGAAGAATGCTTATACAACGCATTTGTGCCATCATTAGTTTTGATAGCATATAAATGCTCCTTAATCCGAGTACTTAGCTTCCTGGTCGTCATTCCAATATAGAATGCTGGACAAGCAGAACACAAAGCGATGTAAACAACACATTGTAACTGTTACGAAAAACAAATTGAGGTTTAACACCCACTATCTTGTAAATGTCAGAATGGCCCTTAATAATGTTCCAATTTTTCTCAAGTATAGATCTAATGTAAGAAGTATCGTTGTTCATCTCAAGAGAACAAACCAAATTGGAATAAATAGAAGAAGTAAATCTATCACCAATGGGAATTCAGTTAAATGATGAAACTAAAATAGCTGGATAATTAAGAGCCCGTTTACCAAGTATCTCGTTACCAATAGAATTCAAATTATTTTTATCATAACCTCGTTGGATAAACAGTGCAAGATAGTGGGTGTTAAACCTCAATTTGTTTTTCGTAACAGTTACAATGTTAAGAGAATTTTGGAAAACACTAAGTCAACTATTAATTTGCCCGTTACCCATAAGAGAGGTATGCATTGCTGTTACCAATGTAAGGCTTGTAGGTTCGTTTCCACTGGACCTTACATTGTTGTTGCTACTTTTGACAGAACTTTTGAAGTACCTGGTTTTGTCAACTGCAACACTAGTGGTGTTGTTTACATCGCTTTGTGTTCTGCTTGTCCAGCATTCTATATTGGAATGATGACCAGGAAACTAAGTACTCGGATTAAGGAGCATTTATATGCTATCAAAACTAATGATGGCACAAATGCATTGTATAAGCATTCTTCTGTTTGTTGTTTTTTTCAAAAACATTTTGATTTTCTGTTTTGGAAGTATGTTCTTTTGACAAAAGAAATGGTGATTTTAAAAACTTTCTAGAGCAAAGAGAAGCCCTTTGGCAGATTAGGTTAAAATCAGACCAAGTGCCAGGTCTAAATGAATCTATTAATTTAAAATGTTTTTTAAAACATCGTAACTTATGTGTTAAAAACAAGGCTGAAGTGGCTTCTCTTTTCACTTGATTTTATTTGATGAAACTTGTCTTTAAGTTCTTAATTGGTATTAATTTTATCTAGTTTAGGTATATTTTATTGATTGATTGTTTTATTAGTCAATGTATTTAAACCTTGGTCTTTTCATTGTGAAATTATTCTGAAGAAGTCGTTTGATGAAAGCGGACAAATAAAATTTCTGGTACGCTATTTTGTGGATTTTGTTATCTTCATTTTGTTACCTCTGCCTACACTGTTGGATTTACCATGTTTTGCACTATTCCCCATTTTACCACATAAATAACATCATTTTTATAACATTCATTGATTAAATAATTATTTTTACCACAAAAATAACAAGTCTTTGGTTGACCCCTGTATTTCACAACACCCCTATTACCATGAACATTAATAATACTAGGTACATGCATAACATTATCATTTTCCATTTTCAGCATTACTGCACATTCCCATCCCCCAGTCCACAGTCCTCTTTCATCATATATATTATTTGTAGTGTCCATTACTTCTTTACATTTAGTTAGCAAATGTTCTTTCAGTTCTTTTACTTCAACTTCAGTTCTAAACTGGATCATTATTCTTTTTTGTCTGTAGAAAGCTTGCACCACATATTCTGACCATGGATAGATTTTTTTCTTTTGTTCATATACACCCCAAAATTTTTCCATGGCATGCCCCGTCTCAAATATCAAGTCACAAAAAGTCTCTTAATTAATTAAAATAAGTGCTCTTACCTCTTTTGCATTGGCACCTAGAGGTGCTATGACATAGTCCCAAACTTTATACCTGTCCAAACTTTCTTCTTTTTCATAGTTCACATGTACTGTATACTTATTTTTTGTTTCTTTTTATTTCTTCTTTCTTTTTTGTTTTTTCTCCAACAGTTTGTGCATACGTTTTTGTCTCTTGAAATCTTTCTGGCATAGCCTCTTCTTCTCCTTTTTCATCTTTCATTTTTTTCCATGAAATTGCTGCTCCATTTTCTGGCTCACTTTGGTTTACCATTTCTTCAAAATAATCATCCTGCAACCCCCTACCCCCCAATTGGAGGGTTGTAATGATGCATTTTTCAGAGGTAACTGTCTCCCCTTCAAACAATCTCCTCTGAAACTTTTCCTCTGAATCCATCTCTGTTTCAGCTACAATCTCCTTTTCCTCCAATGTCACTGTTTTTTTTTCTGTACCCACGTCATCAGACAAAAACTTTTGGTAGTGATTCTACCATTCAACTACATTTTCAGCAACTTTCATTCTACTTTCAGCAAAAGCTGAATCAGCCATATTTTTTCCTTGTTTCTTCAGTCTGCCTCTGTGCTGGAACAGGAACAGGAAGTATGTTGTGTCACACACAAATGCTTCCCCCCACTACCAACAGTAGGGGAAGTTCCCTGATACCCTAGCCAAATTTTCCCTAGAAGTATAAATGCCATCTTGAGTCTGCCCTAAAAACAGGCCACTAGCCTAATGGGACTAACACAGTCAATAAAGGATAAATAAATAAATAAAATAAGAAAAATAAATATGAGTAATAAATTCTGCTCTACATTTCTACAAATGCCAAACAAACAGGCAAATAACAATAAAATGCAGACATAATAATAGTCTTGGGGCTACCATGCAAACCATGTTAGAAAAACAGAATGAATGTGGCAAGGCATCTACAGCAAAGAACCAGAGACACCAAGTGGATTGCATCATACACTGTGATGATCACAAATTAGAAAAACAATAGGTTAACCACAAGTAAGAATGTAAAAAAAAATGGATATTTCTGTATGCTGATTTATGACTGCAAGGTGTAAAGGTAAATACAACAATATAACATGCCTTATGTGTGGGAGTGGTCATGATAATGTTCTAGGAACAACCCAGAGAAGTATATGACAAAAAATATGACTAGACAACATACATGCTATAGAAACATATCACTCATAGAGTATCATGGTGAAATAAACATGCGCGTGTACACACACACACACACACACACACACACACACACACACACACACACACACACACACACACACACACACACACACACACACACACACACACACACACACACACACACACACACACACACACACACACACACACACACACACACACACACACACACACACACACACACAGACAGCATAGTGTGGTAAGGCTATGAGGTCTTGTTATCTGACACCCTGTAGTCCTAGATTTGATTTTTTTTCTCTCTCTCTTCAGCAGACTGTGTAACTCTTGAAAAGTCACTTGATCAGACCAGTGCTTCCCCAATAAAATCTTACTTATGTAGAGGATTTAGTTTACAAATGAATAAAAAAAATCTTTATACCACTTCTTCTGTCTTCCTGTTAATTATAGAAAGCCTGGATTAAGGCATAACAGCATAATTAGTTATACAACGATCTGTATATGTCTTCCTGCTTTAATTAACTACACCATCTTCCTTTTTGTATGGCATAACTATATTCTATTGCTTCTGTATTTTTGGAAGATAGTATATAAGAAATGATGAGTATATTGGGAAACGGATGCTAAGGATGGAGCTGCCAGGTAAGAGGAAAAGAGGAAGGCCTAAGATAAAGTTTATGCACGTGGTGAGAGAGGACATGCAGACGGTTGGTGTGACAGAGCAATATGCAGAAGACAGGAAGAAATGGAAACAGATGATCTGCTGTGGCGACCCCTAATAGGAACAGCCGAAAGAGAAGAAGAAGTATATAAGAAATGATATCCTCAAAGAATGGTGCATAATATTGCATATTATACCATGGATCACACTGTTTAGTCAATCAGCAGGTAGATCTGGTAGCGACATAATTTCTTATAATACTTTGAGAACAAGACTCTGACTTGGAATGAAATGTGTAGCATTCCCTGAAACAGTTAAAATCATCTCTACCAAAGAAAAATAGGAAAATGCAATATATTCAGTGGTACAGCAAAGAGATCTTGCACTTTAGACATGAATTCACTATGATAGCAGTGTACTTTATCAAGAAGCTATGGCATAATCAGACATTACCAACAGAAACAGAACAAAAAGTGGAGCAATATCAGAAGATAGAGAGATTATAAATATATAAATATACATATACTCTATTATGAATATGATATACTGTATACATTGTACTTACAATCAAGTTAATAAGTGAAAAGACGTGGAGGTTTCAGTAGGACTGTTTGTTACCTACTACTCTTCTGTTATCACACAGAATACAAACAATAAGGAAATGTAATAAGAAAAGCATAAACTAAGATGATAGGAAATAATATTTGTTTATTAGGGTGTAGTGAGCTGATGTAATTAAAACCATCTGTGTGGAATCACATGCTGAATAGGGCATCTTTCCTTTGTGAATTGTTAATATAATTTATGCAACATGTTGTATCATTATGCAAGTATATGCATTTGGGAACTCTTTAAATGAATGTCTGGCTCCACAAAAAACTCTAAATGAAAAATAAAATTGAAAGAAATTAAAAAAAAACACAGAAAAATAATACATAACTTACACCACAACCTTTGTTAATGTAATATGATATGATCTAATCTAATCTAATCTAATCTAATATAATATAATATAATATAATATAATATAATATAATATAATATAATATAATACCATATTCTGAAAAGACTATAAGATGCCTAGCCATATACACCTGTAAGTAGACACTTTTTAAGTACTTAATAGTGCTTGCCTCCCAAATCTAGCAGGGCTTTTCATGATAACCCTGGTGTAAGTTTGTATCTACCCATCCAGTCATTAAGACTAGCTTTAAAGGTAGCCAAAATATTACTTTGTTTGACTTGTAGTGGTAACGTATTCCATAGGCTAGGAATAATTGAGTTAGGACCCTCCTATCTCTCCAGTGACCCTTGTTTATTTGTTGATGTACATTTAGGTCCATATTGCAGGCCTTTTGTAGAGACATGGGGCCAGCACTCGGACCCTTATTTGCAAAAATTGTTATGGCGGAGTAGGAAAGGAGATTTATTTTTAACAGCCCTTTTGCCTCATCATGAATTTTGTACACTATATTTTTGGATGATATATGTATCTTTTGGAAAGATGATTTTGAAAAAATGTCTTCATTTATTGAATATATCAGTAATATAACTGATTTTTTTATCCTTCTCTAATACTGTTACATCAAATGACAATTCTTATTTAGATATATATATCAAAAAGGATTATCTGAGAGATGTGTGGATGTCATGTATTTATCATAAACCCACCTATTTGAATTCATTCTTACATTATACTATTGTCATCCTCCTTAACAAAAGAAAGCAGTGGTTATGGGGTAAATGATAAGGGCTGGTTTCCTCCTTCAACAATTTTATTTCCGAGTATCACAAATTATTTGATATGTTTCAAAAGAGGGGGTATCCTATCAGTTTAATCTGTAACATAATGGAAGAGGTAGTGGCTAAAAGATGTAATGGAACATATGTTTTGTTGCTAAAACAAAGACAGCCCTATGAAATCAGTTACTGAACCACAGTCCCCCACCAATTTGTCTGGAATGTTCATGCCACACATCAAAAGTATAATAAAATGGATATAGATTTTACTACTACTTTTGTCACTTCTTATTATACTGACAGTTGGTTTGTTGAAGAAATATTGAATAAGAACTTCCCTTATTATCAGTGCATTCTCATATTTTGAATAAATAAGACCAAGACCTAGAATAGATTATAAGAAAGGGATGAGTTTTAAGAATTTGTTCAAAAATGTACCTGATATTTCTAGTGTTCCTCCTATGATGTCTATCTGTAGCTGCTGTAAATATTGCAAATATGTGTACTATGAAGAGGCAATCAATATTCAACAGCAACGTAATACAACAATAGTAAAATATAATTGTAATGCTTTGGTGTGGTTTATGTAGCTGTCTGCCAACAATGCACTGCATTTTATGTTGGTAAAACAGAGAGGAAATTAAGGGAATGCATATACGAGCATTTATAAGATATTAAAACTAAAAGAAATACCAACGCATTATATCAAAGTACCAAATATCAGAGTTAATTCAGGACATATTTTTTTTTTTATTTTTTTGTTGTGGAAAAAGTGATAACTTACCCAAGAGGAGGTTCCTGGGGATAGTTATTAGAAAAGAGGGAGTTTTGGTGGCAACTTTTTCTTAAGGCCTATACACCACCAGGTTTGAATGACATGGTATCTACATCTAGTTTAAATTAAAGGCATGTAATAGATAAAGATAAAAATAAATGTAAATAAATCAAGGTGATTTTAATAGCAGGATTCATGTTCAACTAATACGTTTTTTACGCAATACTGTAGTGTTTTATACAGTCCGATTATGATTTATTGCATTGGTTTAATGTTTATAATTGTCTATTTAAACTTTTTCATGTGTTCTGCTTTAATTCTGATGAAGTCCTACAATACTCAGGGATGAAAGCACTTAATAAAATTCTACTGTTAGCAGTTGGATCCTCATCATTTTTCTTGTTTTATCAGTTTTTTTAATGTGATTATGATGATGTATGCTATAGTGAACTTTACTTTTTATGCATTTATGTTATTCTCATTGTTTTTTAAAACAGTTCACCCCATATAAATATGTGGGTAATCCAGTTGTTATATTCATAAAGTATTCACATGCATATACGCAGCCTCTTTTTCACAGGTGCACCCATTTTTATCTAATAAAATCTTACCTTTCTTTGCTACAGTTTGTGTTCCCACATTTCTGTTGTAAAGAGTGCAGTCTAAGCACATTTCCATGATACCTAATCTCCCTCCTCCTTTATTGTTCCATTTTATATATCAGTACTTCAAGCTCAGCAGGTATTACAAATACTTCTATATTTTGCTTCTCTTAATGCTTCTAAAGGTTCCTGACCTATCCTGGCAAACTCTATCTTGACCCTATAGTTCTACTCAGGTATCTCTTTTCTTATTTTCTTTATGCTACTTGAAAAGTTATTTACTAATGAAGAATGTGATGAATGCTGCTGGTGCCTGCTTGCAGCTGCTTGCTTGCTGAAAGTGATTTCTCCTGTCTACCTGATGAATCTGAGCATCTTGGGGCAATGCAGCAATTGCCTCGTGTACACAGACAACCCTCTCCTCCTACCACCCAACACTGCAACCTGTGAGAGATGCACTTATATAGCCAAACTGGAAGCAAAGCTCTCTTCACCCAAGACTGGACTAGACAGTCAAGAGGAGAAGGTAAACACTTGCACCACATCACACTCATCACATAGTCCCTCAAAACCTATACCACCAAAACACACACATAGAAACACAAAACACACACACCTACATTCACAGAGGCTCTCAATAAAAACCTGCCCAAGCATCAGGGACATCCAAACCATAAACGCAAGCAAACTCCACCCCCAACACAACCCAAATGACACATAGCCCACAAACTCAGTGTGCCAGTCAACTACAGCCCATAAGGCATAACAACGTACCCAACACTCTAGTCATAGGTGACTCTATAGTCAGGCACACTGATGTTCCACTCACTAGACTAAACAAGGAGAAAGTTACTGTCAGCTGCCTGTCAGGTGCCAGGATCCATCACATAACACATGCACTCAGGTCACTCCACAATAAGTACAAATATGACACTGTCATTGTCCATGTTAGGGTGAATGACCTGAGACGTACCTCCCTGGACTACATGAAAAGAGACATGGAGGAGCTCTCCGATCTTGTATCCCAGGCAGGTATGACCCTAACCCTGAGTAGCATCCTGCCATCACCCAGAATGATACCACAGTGCAAGGACAAAATGATTGACTTCAACAATTGACTAAGCTTCTGGTGTCATTCTAAGGGGATCCAGTATTTGTCTGTCTGGGACGACATGATCGACAGTCCATGATGCTTTGCCAGAGATGGCCTGCACCTGTCGCCCTTAGGATTCCGGATACTGGCTAAGGCTCTTGCCACCTCTATAGTGCCTTTGTTAGGCAAGGTTCAAATGACAAATTCACCACCGTAACAGGTACAAGCAAGCAAAACCTAAGGGTAATGCTACTCAATGCTAGAAGTCTAAACCTCAAAATGCACTCACTCGAGGCACTCCTTAAAATGGAGAACATTGACATCTGTGCAGTGACAGAGACCTGGTTCAAAGCTCCAGAGAGTACCCCTGCATTACCAGGCTTCAATTCATACCACACCTTTTGGCCACCTAACCCAGAAAGAAGCACTAAAGGCGGAGTTGTGTCCATATTCATTAAGGATATCCACACCTCCAGGCTAGTTGCACAGCATAATGCATCCGGGATTATCCAAGTGCAACTAACTCTGGGCAAGACCGCAATCCAAATTGTAGCTTGCTACAGACCCCCCACCATGCCCCAGGATTCACACTCCTCATTTCTTGATACACTGGAAAGTATTAGTGTACAACCCAACACCCTAATAATGGGCGATTTCAACTACCCAACCATTAACTGCAAAAACTACTCATGTACCAACTCTTTTGCTCAACGTTTTCTAGAATTCATAAATTCCAACACCTTGGATCAACTTATTCACACCCCCACCAGGGGCAGCAATATCCTAGACCTGGTCATTACCAACATGGGAAGCTGGTGTTCCACACCAGAGGTCAATTCCTCGTTGGTCAGATCCGACCACAAGCTAATCAGCCTAGACATCCACATCCCACCCCCAGCCCCAATTAGGGAAACCATCGTAAAAAACTTCTCAAAAGCCAACTTCACACTTCTTAAGACAGAAGTGGCAAACTTCATGACACACATGCAGGCGGACAATAGAGGTATGACTGCCGAATCCTACACAAATGCACTTTATAAACACTTACACGAGTGCATGGATCATGCTATCCCTAATAGAATCAAGATGTTATCCTCCAAAAAAAGGAAGCCAATCTGGTGGTCCTCTGCCACAAACAAACTCTACAACAGAAGAAAGAAACTGTTGCAAAAAAGAGTAAAATCCCATGACTGGAGGAACTCCCTGGTCAACCTCAGTAAGAAGCTGAGATCCCTCCTCCAAAGCTAATTACGAAAACAAAATTGCCACTGACTCTAAAGACAACCACAAAACATTCTATAGCTATGTCAAGAATCTAAATGGGAACACTCAGATCTGCTCTGACTTACAGCATAATGGCACTAAATATACAGAACCAACTGATATTGCCAACATATCGCCATGATAGCATAATGATAGGTTCAGTGCTAACTTTACCCCTCTCTCACCCCCTAGAGGGCCCATCTCTATACTGGAAGAATGCAAAGTTCCTATAATCATGGCTGCACAGGTAAAAACACACTCTCCAAAGCCAAGAACACAGCATCCATGGGACCTGACAATATCCCAGGCTGCATTCTACATGAACTACAGAATGAACTGGCACCCTACCTAAGTACCATGTTCAATCATAGCCTCACCTCAGGCTTTGTACCCACTGAATGGCGCACCGTGACAGTTATCCCACTCCACAAAGGGGGAGCCACGACGGACCCCTGGAACTACCGGCCCATTAGCCTGACAAGCCTGGTCTGCAAAGCCATGGAACATATCATCTTGGAACTCATAAACAAAGACATTGGTAATCTCCAAAAGACAGATCATGTCTCCTAAACCTGATTGACTTCTTTGAAGCAGTCACCAAAGCCATAGATGAGGGTAAAATGGTTCACACAGCTTATCTAGATCTCGCCAAGGCTTTCAACACCATCTCCCACTCTGGAATTATAGATAAGCTCACTAAACTAGGTATAAATCCAACTATGTCACATTCTAGCAGATGGGTTCAGTGCCAACTGGCTCATGGACAGAAGCCATCACTGTGAAAGTAGCAGATTCCAAATCATGGCGCACAGGTAAACCAGTGACAAGTGGAGTACCACAGGGTTCAGTCCTGGGTCCTCTCCTGTTTGGTATCTACTTCTCTGAAGTGCAGGCCAACACAGAAGGTCTTTGGCTAACAAAGTTTGCAGATGACTGCAAACTAGGAGCCATAATCGAAATCCTAACAATGTGGACAAACTACAAAAGGGCCTCACTGAGACAGATGCCTGGTGTCAAAGCCATGGCCTGAAGCTCAATGCCAAAAAGTGTATTGTCATCCCGTTTGGTAAAAACTCTGTACCCATGAGCTACCACATAGCTGGTAGACTACTTAATGCTGAAAATGTGATAAGAGACCTTGGGACACAGGTGGACAGTAGTCTCTCCTTTGATAATCACATTGCCACAGTGGTCAGGAAATCCTTCTGCGTGGCTCATCTCATCACAAAAGGATTCTCATTCAGAAAAAAAGAGGTCATTGTTCCCCTCTACTCATCACTCATTAGACCCATTATAGAGTACAATGCCCCTTTTGGTATGTACCTCACAAGACATCTACAACAACTGGAAAGACCACAGAAATACCTCACAAAGAGGATTACTGGCCTCAAACAGATGCCCTATGCAGACCGTCTCAAAAACTACAGCTTTACTCCATCGCATATCGCCTACTCAGGGGTGATCTCTGCCTAACATACAAAGCTATGTCAAACCCAGAGCTGTTGGACATGCTCCACTTTAAGAAATCCCAATCCCTCCAAGCTACATGCTCTAGGGACCTTAACCTTGTCACTACAATAAACAGAACATGCTGGAGGGATAGATTCCTGTCCCAGAGACTTCCCATACTCTGGAACAGACTACCTATCTATGTCAAACAGAGCTCCTCATTAGCACTCTTCAAGAAAAATCTTTATGATTGGATGGGAAATTCACCCCGAGGATCACTTCTGTGGCTCTGCTCGACAGGGGCACAGGAAAATAATTTTCTTGGGTGGCGAAAGCCAGGGTACATGTTTTGGCTAGGCTTGTATGGGCCCTAGGGCTGATAGCCTAGTACCTACCTATGAACCTATGAACATACGATAATGTCGCAGTTTACAGGTTTTAATGTCTCAGGTTTTAACTTCGCAAAGCATATATAAATGTTATTCTCCAGTTACCTCAGAACAAATGTGTTCCTACATGTACCAGGTCTAACAAAAATTAGATCTAACATCATACACTTTCAATGTCCTTTATATACATTTTATTGTGCCATTTGGATCTTGTCCATAAAACAGTCTGTTAATGGTAATATATTTGAAATTCATCTGATGTCATGCAGTCTGTTGATAAGCTACTTTGTGTTCTGTTTCAAGGTGAATTATGTGACAACCTTAAACTTTTAGGGAGCCTTTCCTGTTGGACTCCGATCCTCCCAGCACCTGGTTTCTTATCTTTAATTTTCCTTAAAACTTGTATCAGGCATGAGGTGTTCTGTATTACATTCAGTTAGATGCCTTTCATCTATTTTTTCCTGCTTCTCAGGTAACCGCAGTTTAACCCTTTAAAATATATGTGCAAACAATGTACATGCATCTAAGTGACTATATTTTCCTACATATACAATTCTAGCAAACAGAAGTGCACATGCACTGTTATATTTTACTACATATATATTCTAATAAACAGAAGTGTGTGTGTTAGAAATGTTTTATATATATATATATATATATATATATATATATATATATATATATATATTGTTCTTCTTTCGGCTTTTCCCGGTTAGGGGTCACCACAGTGGAACTCCAGTCCTCTAATGATTGGCAGTAGATTTTTATGGTGCCAAAGTGCCAGCCTGATGCCCAACCTTCAACGAAGACACGCCCATTCACGCATGTCTTTCGAATGCCACTCGACCATGGGGAGGACATGCAGACTCCACACAGAAGGTGCTCTAGCCAAGAATCAAACGGGAGAACCTCTTGCTGTGAGGCAACAATGCTACCGCTGCACCACTGCTGCTATATATATATATATATATATATATATATATATATATATATATATATATATATATATATATATATATATATATATATATATATATATATATATATATATATATATATATATATATATAAAAAGCACTACTCCTTGTTTGCTATATGTAGTTTAACTTATTTTCGCATTTCACAATACCTTGACTTTTGGTTTTTACTACTTCCTGATTCTAGTTTGTTTCCAGTATATGAATACACACATATAATTTTATGTTATACATATATATATGTAGACACACACACACACACACACACACACACACACACACACACACACACACACACACACACACACACACACACACACAAATATATTGTAATCACAGTACATTCTATCGCAAACAATTGTATATAAATGCCCTGCAAGTATACACACACACACCAAACAAAACCAGCAAATAAACATATAAAATCCAAGCCTTGTAACAGTCTAGTCAAAATACTGGTTTCACTGTTAATCCAACAGCTTCATCAGTACATCTAAACTAAATTCACTTGTGAAGAAAATAAATAACAAAAGGAGAGTCACATGATTAACAGCACATACCAGTGAAATACCAAGCACTTAAAATGGGTGGCTACAAATATGATCAAAAGATCAATATTTTAAATAACCTATATAATGTTTCATTCAATCCTGTAGGAAAAGGTACCCCAGTTAACATTAACTATTATTTTTTTCTATAACACAAAAAATAAAGGCTTCTGTTATCTGTTTGCCCAAATAAACTGTATCAATAACCACAAAAAAAAAAAAAAAACACTGTAGAATGGATCACTGTGTACCTTTACAAGCGACTAGAGGATTTTTTTTTTACAATTTATATTAGAATGTGGGCTGTTCCTTAAAGGCACATTTTGCTGTCTAACATAAAAAACACCATAAGTGCATTGTGCTAAATAGATTATATTCCTGGTATCACAAGTAGTAAAATGGATGATATCAAATTAAGTTGTAGTTGGTATTAAAAATGTAGTAGCCAGGACATTTTTATTCAAACTGCATTTCCCACATGGTTTATAACTCTACATTTTATTAAGTTATATGGGGAAATTTATATTAATTAGTAGCAGGATCAAGAATAATTAGTCTATGGAGAGACAGTAGATAGAAAGCAACATGGTGTTAGTTGCAGGGAACCTCAGGGATTAATATTAGAATGTACATTTGACTACTGTGTGACCTTGACCAATTCAACTGAACAGAAACATAAACTGGCTAAAATGGCCCACAAGGTCAGTAGGCTAGTACTTATCTATGGACCTATGAATCTATGATGTATGATGCTGTTAGTGGTCAATATATCATAACAGTTGAAGAAATTGTTCTCACTAGATAGACAGATAGAAATAAAATTAAGTAAATAAATAGCCAGACTGACAGATCATCCAAATTAACTATAACTGATCATTATTTCACTACAGCTATGAATAAAAGTTCAGGATGGTAAAGTTAGCCTTGGAAAGAGTTGTACATAATGAGTCTTTAAATCACTATAGTTGCATATAAATTGTAGCATTATTCTAGAGCTTCATATCTCTGTCTGTGGTATGTATAAGCACAAACATGCATCTGTTTCCATAATTGTCTTAAAATCTTCTAAGCTTTTTATCTGTGCCCTCATAGTGCTCTTTCTTTTTGCTTAGCATACATTATGTTATATTTCAGATGTCACAGTCCTGGGTAGAGTTCTGCTTGGTAGTTAGAGAAGCAATGACCAAGCTAAGAAAGCACAGATGACTCAAACCCGAAGTGTTGTGGGAAGACCACCTATTTATGCAAATGCTGTCATGCAGGCATTGTGGATATAAAATGAATACTGGATTTTGTATTTTTAAAAAATGACTGCATTGATGACAGCAGTCAGTAAAATTAGAACATGACTACCTCTGGCAACATGGAGCAGTGTTTTGCCTTTTGTCTCTCATTAACTTGTTTACAATGACTATCTACAGATGAAGATTAACTATCTTCATAAATCTAGAAACAATTTTCTTTTGTTCTAGAACAAGCTGAATTCTTTTATTGCTTGACAAAATCATAATAATAACATAATTTGAAAAGTCTGTAAAATTACACTGATCATCTGCATTTTGATGGTAGTTGTACAAATATAATGATGCTCTAAGATATGAGTCATATAAAGCAGTCCTATACACTGAGAAATAATGCATATAAAGCTGTATTCATATGAAAAATAATTGTTGCATCAGTTTAATTGTGATGCTGCATATAAAATAATGTATATAATAGTACAGTAGGGGAATTGCTCTACCTTTCTTACCACAGTAATAACACAAAAAAATAGCTGAAGGCATGATCCACAAACTTTGATTATCCATAGAAACCTGATAACACCCTTCCTGATATTTTATAGATGGACAAAAACTGTTTTTTTTTGGCAACCAAATCCAGCTACTAAAATAGTTTGGTAGAAAAGCGACATAGTGATCGATGGAAATACTATCTTTTATACATATCTCTCAAATGTCTAGATTTTTACCTCATATTTTTGGTCTGTTACACATCAAGTTTGTGGTTTTCTGGCAAATCACTGATGATTGAAGTCACTAAATAATTACATACTTTTAGGTTTCAGGCTTCATATCCTTCAGAAAATGCATGCTAACACAAAACCTGTTATTCTAGCAACTTTATGAGTTTATAAGAGCAATATTTAAAAATGTTCACTATTTTGTGGCCATTGTATCCTTATTAATTAGGCTTTTTCCAGATTTCTTGTTCTAATAGGTTGGGAGGTATCCCTCTGGACTGGGATGAAAGCAACTGTGAATCAACAGCTTAACTTTCAGTTCAATTCATAAGATGGTGAATGTTACAAGTACTGACATTTAGTGGTCTTGTCTCATGTCTTTTAAAATGAACTACATTTGCAGGTGGTGATATTGTAAGTGTAGGGAAATACTTAGAAGTCTCTGCTACAGAACCCTGATCTTTGCACAGTGCTTGCTGTGGAGAAGCAATAAATTGTTGTGCATACACAGTGAACAATATAAAAACATAAAACACATATAACTTTAATTACTTCCCTATTACTTTAATTCCCTTTATGGACAAAACAATGAGAACATGGATAATCACTACCATAATAAAAAATGAAGAAGTATGATATACTTCAGCAGCATGGATTTTTACATTTAAATAAAAGTCTAGAAGTGATCAACACTGTTATACTCTACCTGGATTGTAGCAAGATCTTTGCTAAAGTAAATCTTAACCAAATTATGCATAAACTAAGTAAATATGTTAAGGACCTTAGTCTAAATATTTTAACTGGCTAATAAACAGAAAAGTTACAGTCAAATTTGAATCTACATATTCAGGGTACCTTTTGGCTAATATGGGCATGCCATAGAAGGTGGTGCTTGGCCCTCATTTCTTTAAGCATATGTACTTAAAGATGCCCAAAGGAAAACAACTGAATATAACCTATTATAGTGGTGATATTAAGTTGACTTGCACTACAAACTTTAATGGAATGAAAGCTCCTCAAAGATCTTTGAAGTCTCTTCAAGTGGTACTTAACATAACGAAATGCAAGGTAAAACATCTGGAAGTATGCAATAACCCTGTATCATATTATATAAATAGTACAACACTTCAAATAAACTATACAGAAAAAGATTTAAGGATCTGTGTTGATTATGAACAATCAGTGACATGGCTCAGGACACTTAGGAATGAGGAGCTATCAGTAGGAATGCATTTCCATGGAGTACTAATTCTACTTCATATGGCATAGGTTAGACAAGTAATATAGCAAGGCTCATTCACATGGATATGTAATGACATGCTTACAAGAGTGAAAATGGAAAAGATTCAGAAAAGAGTAACAAAAACTATTGTAAACATAAAGATCAAAATATTTTTTCTAGCTCTCATAAGGAAAACTAAAAGGGGATGGATTATCTCATGGAAATCTCTTTATGATGACATTTTAATAGGTTGTACAGATCTGACTATAATTAGTAAGCAAACGAGAGTAGCTGGTATGGTAATAATTCAAATTAATTTATCCAGGAAAATGGGATGGACAAACATAGGATCTTATCCTTGATAAGGACTTTTGTCCCCTACATTCTAAAGGGAAGAATAGTTTGATTGTTTTTAAGGATCATTTGAAGAGATACATGGCATAATCATGTATTCCTCTGCCTGAAGGAGGTCTAGGATTCTTTGAAATTGATTACATATATACTTCTGCAATATTGAGGTTGCTTACATGTTTGCTGACATCATCAGATCCAAACATAATGAATGTTCTAAACCAAAAAGAAAACAAGTTTAAGCTGGCACCTTTGTTTAGATTAGCAGAAACATTTCAGAAAGAATTGAGTAGGAAGTGCACAAAACAAGAAGGCAACTGAAAGTAACAAAAAAAAAGAAAAAAAATATAAAGATCATGACCAGAAAGGAAAAAAAATGAAGAAAACTAGATACCTCTCAGTTACAGATGAAAGTATACAAACTGCTGGGAAAAAATACATGGTAATCCATAGTTGCCACAGAAATTGCTAAGCAGATGTGAATTTTAACCATAATGTGAAAAATTAATAATGTTAGTTCACGACAGTAGATTAAATACTTCCTGCTCAACAAAAGTTTGAGAAAAGATGAGAAATACAGACAAATTAAGAAAAATCAAAACAAATTGTAGTAACTCAAAATCCCAAAACAACTAAATATTACAAAAATGCACTGAGATGAACAACTTATAATTTAGCGTACATCAGTTTAAGTCTCCTCTTTTGACAACCACAGACTTCTTCAGAAATACATCAACCTTTTTTGACATTGAATAAAGTGTTTTCATTAATTAAGGGATATGCTGTTTTCACCTCATAAGCTGATCTTTCGCTTAAAATGTTCTTTGTTTCCAGACTGTAACCACCTTTTCAAACGTACCGAGTACAGAAAAAAAAATGTTCTCAGATTCACATCGCAAATCAGGTGCCTGTCTAAGCACATTGTCAATATGTTCATCAAGTCTAACTATGTTATCTTTTACCTGCTCAACAATTTTATTGTGGTTCTTGATGAGCATTTTCAAAAGTTCTAATGCAGACTTATTAGAAATGTCAACCAGTTCACTGTAAAAAGGATCAGTAAATATAATCCCATTAGGAAATTGATAAAAATGTAACCTTTTGGGAATGATACCGAGAGAGAGATACAGTGCTCATAATATATGTTTTCTAAAGAGCGAGCTCAATATTTTTTCAAATTCCTTTCTAAGTCAATAATTTTATTTCTAAGTTCTTGTTTCCCAATAAAAAACAGGTTGAAAAATAACAGTCTCTTTTAAAGGATTATATTTACTATGAAGTATCATAAACACATCCTTAAAAAGTTCTCATCATAATTCACAGGAGAACAATGGTTCCCATAAGTAATAATACGATAATCTTCACTCATTGTTGGAAAAATTCTCTCGGTAAACCTGTTTACCGTTGCTGTTATTCTTAATTTCATTCACCTGTCCAGCCAAGGAGTTCAAAGATTTCTGCATACCATTAACAACCATTTGCAAATTGTTAAGCATTTTCTCATGGCTCTCCAGAACAAGATGTATAGTCAAGTCAAGCAGCTTGTCACTATTAGCATAAGACATAGGTTTTCTTTATAAAAAAAACACACAACAAGAAACAAAAAAAATAATAAAATTGTAGTAACTTGAAATCCCAAAACAACTAAATACTGAGATGGGCACCTTTATAATTTAGCAGACACCAGTTAATTCTCTGATTTCGTCGACCACAGATTTCTTCAGAAAATCATCTTTAAAAGCACAGATATTTAAATACATCCTTATCCAATTACAACCTTTAAACAACTAATCAATTAATTGTCCATTTTAAAAAACTCAAAAAAAACACAGTATGATATTATTTTTTGTAACCTTTAGCCTCTTATCTTTTAACAAACACTTAATATTAATGGTTTCATTTAAACCTGGAAACTCATCTGCTCTAAGTTTTATTTGCCACTCTGTTTCTTTCTTCTCTAACCTATTCTTAAAATCACCACCCCTTAGGTCTGCTGAAACCTGATCTAATACAAAGAATAAAACCTTGTTGTATTTATCAGATACACAAGTGTGTTTGAACAATACATTAATAATAGCTTTACTCTTCATGGTATAAAGATGTTCTTTAATTTTCTTACTTAAAGCTCTAGATGTCATGAGTACATAAAATGATGAAAGGATTGTTACATATTTCTAATTTATCATATTTGATAAACGTATAAGAATATAGTATAATCTAATCCCAAATGGTTTTACACTGACTAGTATAGGTTGAGTCTACCCAGAGTATAATAGAATTAAAACTTGCAGCAATAGAATAAGATTCTATATCTGGGAAGCTAATACCACCATACTCCCATAATCTTATATGATTTTTATAAGCAAATCTTGGCCTTTTAGGATGCCATAAGAATGAAGTTAGCACTTCTTCCATTTTCTTTAAAAGTTTTTTTATCAGGTATTAAAGCTATTGAATGCAATGCATATGTAATCTTGGGTAATATAATCATTTTAATGAATATTAACCTATCCTCAAAAGTAAAAAAAAGAATTCCATTTTAATAAGAAGTTACACTTCTTCAATTATTTTTTCAGAATTATTATTAATAATCTTACTCACATCTTGATAGATTTTAATCCTAAATATTTTAGATCTTTTCCTTCATAATAATTATTATTAAATTTCAGCAATGATACTTCTTAAAACTTTTCAATTTCCTCATTTATTTCTTCAATTGAATAATTTAAATATCCTATAATTAGTAAAATATCATCTGCAAAAAGCTGTATTTTAGATTGAAAATCCTTTTTAATTGAGAATCTTATCACTTTTTTTTGTTGCTCCTATACTATATGATATACTATTAGCTAAGGGTTTGATAACTAATGAAAATAGTAGAGGGAACACAGAAAACCTTTACTTTGTGACTTTGTTTAAAGCGAATCCTTGGGAAATATAAGATCCAATTTTAACATATGCTTTGGAGTCTGTATACAAGTTTTTTTTTTCAATATCCCAATGCATTGTTCTGGAAATGCAAACTCTTCTAATGTTTTAAGCAAGTGGTTCCAATCTATAGAATTCAAAGCTCTCTCAATATTGCAAGCTAATTAGGGCCAATTTCTTGTTCCTTCCTTTTGATAAATCTAAGTTAGTTAGTACCCTTTTTATATTATCATATATTACTCTATTGACTATAAATTCTGCTTGATCTTTATCGATTAATTTATCTACTATATCTCCTAATCTTGTACCAAAGATGGAAATAAATATTTTATAGTCTATATTTAATAATGAAATAGGTTGATATGAAGAAACTAACATATTATCCTTTCCTTGCTTAAGTATTTGTGAGATTGTAGAAAATGTCCATGATGGAGGAATTATTTTGTCACTCTGAATTATCCTAAAAACATTGCTCAGTAATTCTAAAATAGTTAATGGAAGCAGACTATATAATTCCATACTTAAACTATCTAATCCTGGAGCTTTACCATGTGTCCCTGTTTTTAAAGCTTTTTTTCTTCTATTAGAGTAATAGGCTTATTTAATAGAGATATTTGTTGGTCATTAAGTTTATTAGTAACAAACAGCACAGTGGTCCAGCAGTAGCATTGTTGCCTCACAGCAAGAGGTTTTTCATATCGATTCTCAGCTGGGGTGCCTTCTGTGTGGAGTCTGCATGTCCTCCCTGTATTCATGTGGGTTTCCTCCAGGTGCTCCAGTTTTCTCCCATGTTACAAAGACATGCATCTGGAGCATTTCTCTCAGGCCTCCACTGAAAATTGGCTGCATTCCAAGTCAGACTTTCCCAGTTAACAAGTGTTAAATAAATAAATAAAAATAAACATTTAAATACTTGTCAATTTTGTAATCATCAGGATTATTATTTTTATCTTTGCTAAGATCCTCATGGAATTTTTTAAAAATATTAAGCATTTCCTCTATGTCTGAAGTAAGCTGATTAGTTTGAAGATTTTATATATTATTGATTTATGCTTTTTGCTTAACATCTTACTACTATTAACTAATCTGTGTAGATGTTTTGAAGTCATCAAATAACTGTGCAGTTTTATTTTTCTAATGCAATCTCCACTTTATGCATTAAAACTGTTTATTTTCTCATGAACTTTTTAATGACTTCAGTATTATCTAATTTCTTTGTTTGTCGTTCAAATCTTTCTTTGTGTATTTTATCTTGTAGTTCTAACAACTCTTTATCCCACTTTTTCATTTTATTACTAGCCCATCTTCCCATTCTATCTTTAATATGCATTTTAAGGAGTCCCATAGTATGGCTTTACTAACCTAACCATTATCATTAAAAGATAAAAAAATCTCACTTTGCTCCTTACGATAACTCTTAAATTCTTGTAATTTCATAATATATAATGGTATTCTATAAATAATCTGAACTTTCCTTATATCCATTAATATAGTAATACTTAGTGGATTATGGTCAGATAAAGGACAAGGAATAGTTTTAGAATAATTCACTTTACTAAGTAAATCTGTAGAGGTGTAAATCGTATCAAGTCTGGTTTGTGTCCTATGCACATAAGAATAATGAATGAATAACAATGAGTTATTTTCTGCTTTTACTATTAAATCAACTAAATTATTATTACTAATCCATCTGTTTAGTACCTTTCTTTCTTTCTTCTCTTCACTTGTATCTTCTATACCAGATATGCAGTTAAAATCCCCTACTAAAATTCAACTACCCTTCCAATTATTTTCTAGTAAGTTTAAATGATCTTTAGCCACTCTTGCAGCTATTTCAGTGATCCTTTAAAAATTATCTAATGTATTGAGTTTGCCACTATATTTAATTTCTACAAATGTATATATTCCTTTGGGATCATTAATGGATTCCATGACCTTGGGGATTACAATAGATTTTCTTCAATGTATAGCAGTTCCTCCTCCCTTTTTGTTAAAAGAAATAGATGATAACAATTTGTAACTTAAGTTATTTAAATATTGTAAATCTTTATCTATCAAGTGAGTCTCTTGCACAAACATAATGTCTCCTCAATTCAATTTTAGATGCCTCATTATTGATTTCCTTTTGTTGCCATTGTTTAATCTATTTACATTAATAGATAATAGATTAAAACTATCCCTACTGTGTATTTAAAATACTTCTTTTAAAAGATAATAGGATACCTTTATCCACATATTAATTTAATTGTATATATGAATCTGATGCATTCCTCTAACACTATCTTAACATTTCTACAAACCAAACCACTAAAACTCATAACTAATAAAAACAAAGACAAACCTACAACTACAACTGTACATATTGCTAATAAAACACAACCTAATATGGATACCAAAGTTCCAAGTTTGCCTATTGAGTAGACAGCCAAATTATCTCTCTACCTACCAATACCTACACGTTCGTAAAAAAAAACTTGCCAAATACTGCAGTGAATTACAAATAATATATTAAATTTAAGTAAAAAATGAGACTATTAATTTAGTTACATATTTTGCCATTTAAAACTATTCCCTCATTACTACATAAAAGTTTAATAATCTATTTCTGTTAATCACATATAGTGTACTGTATACCAATGTATGTAATAGTAGTATAAATTACACATTAAATATTTCTAAATTATTCACTCATTCAACATTATTATAACTAACTCTCTAAATAAATAAGTAGAACAGAGTGGGACCTGAAGAGATAAAAATATCTATAAACTTACAGGTGACAGGTAATCTTAAGTACAAGTGTCTATATATCTCTAAATTGTTGAACACTTTTAACACAACAAATATCAAAATATTTAAAAATCCTTTAGCTTATTAAATACCTTATAAAATATGTACATTATTGAGGTCAAATAGAATGTCTTACTATTTCTGTGAAGTAAAAAACAATTGCAGCCTATATTGCATTCAAAAGTTACAATGTGATTAATTCAAATCCTGTTCTCCCTTTCTGAGTTCAAACTCTATAAAATGGATGTACTGATTCAACAATATAGTACTCAAATTTTAGCTCTTATAAGTTATTTCAGGTAGTCTTAGTGAATCTAGTTACATACAATATGCAAAAAGCTTCAAAGCTCACATGATCAAAGTTCAAATTTCAGCTTTTAGATTATTTTCAAATATTTTCTATGACTTTCTGTGTAAATTATATAAGATTGCATACATTCACATTTTTGTCATATGCAGATATATGTTATATATTTCTTTCTTATAAGCAGTTTATTTAAATATATTGTTTCTGTCTTATTTTCCCAGTAACATTTTACCTTATTCTATATAACTTGTATTTCTAAAATCTTCCATCAAACAGCTATTACTGTCTATTAGAGATTATAGTAAATATATATATATATATATATATATATATATATATATATATTTGTTAACTTACTGATGCTGCTCTTTTATTAATCTTACATAGTAGATATTTCATTCTTGTGCATTTGCATATTATTCATGAGATGTTTACACTTCTTATTCGTTTTAGTATTACAAGCAATCTTGACTATATATATATATATATATATATATATATATATATGTATATATATATATATATATATATATATATATATATATATATATATATATAAGATTTCCTGCTTGTTTCATTTGAATGTGTATTTTAACCATTGTGAACTGTTGTTCTGATCTAAGCTTCACATCCTGACATTAGAAAGTGAGTACATCATGTGAAAATGACAACTCACAGCATGCTGCAGCTTCTAATTTCAACTGTAAGTTTCTCATTCTTCTTAATTAGTTTAAATTGTTCTAATCAGTAACAATTATCTAACTTTACTTCTTTCCATTAATATGTACAGTTAGAGTTAATAACACTGCAACATAAGCTATTAAGATTCAGCAAAATATAAGCAAATTATATGTCAGCAATAGCTCAATATAAAACAATTCTTCATTTCTAAGAGAAGAAAAGAAAAAAGGTGTTATTTTGAGTAGATTTTACACATACATTCTTGAAAACAAAAAAAAGAAAGTTCCTTTCTATTTTCACAGACATCAGTGATGAAATTTGACCTAGATTTTCTTCAGATTAGCTCAAGGCAGGAAGCAAAGCAACCAAGAATCCAGCAATCTAGTTTTCTTTACATGTTACTTGCTTCATAAATAACATGTGAAAAGAATGTGTTACATAGGAACAAAGAAAACAAAATCACCAAGACTTTTACACTTCTAGTTAGCGTATTCTTTGGCTTTGACATTCAGTTAACCCAGCAGTGTGCATACTAAGCAAAGTTAAACAAATAAAATACAATTATTATCTTAAAGTTACCAATTCTATTGCTTATAATTTAATGACATTCTCTTACAGGAAGTATTTTAACATTTTGGAATATACTTATAAGTTTAGTTAAATGAAATATATTAAGTCATTCAATAAAATATAGTAAAATAGTAAAACTAACCTTTTATATTCCTTATCATGAAAAAATGTTTTAGTTTAAAATATAAGTGCATACTTGCATATGTTTTGAAGCTTAAAGTCCCGTACAAACCTTCGACGTAAATGTCAAATCTATTTTTTCAGAAAATAAAAGTTCTGCAATCAAAGAATAAAAGTCACTTGTTTTTAAACTTTTTAATTTTAGAAGCAGTTTTTCTGGAATTCAGCTCACACTGTCTCTTGAGGGATATACTGTTCCACTCCATTTCTTATGTATTATTAAGGATTTTATTATTGTTAACAAAAGTGGATGCCATCTCCAGTGTGTCAAATAGTTAATTCTTTCAGAAAGAAATCATTTGATCTCTGCAGGAAACACCAAAATGGCTTTAATACTGTTCTTTGTTTAAGTTCCTTGATCAGTGGTAAACAGGATTTTCTTTTACTCATCACTTTACTGGAATAATTATTGCCAAATCTGGCTACATGTTCGCCTATTTTAATAGGTGGGATGGACCATGCTGTTTTTAATATTTTATCTTTTTCTAAGTTAGACATAAAATGTCACAAGTAGTACATTCTTGGAACCAGAGATAAAACACAAAATGAACCACAAACTCCAGTAATACAGCATCCAAAATTCACTGAAACTATTATAATCCACAAAGAAAAAATCATGTTAAAAACATTCAGGAAGTGTCATACCTCCAAAGTGCTCCAATCGACATTTCATGTGAAAAAAGACAGGAAGCCTTGTAAAATAACTTTAAAGGGCCTTAAAGGGCACTAAGTATTATCAAGTATTATCAAGTATTTGTAGTTATAGTCTAAATTGCATTACATAAAGATCAGTTAACTCCATTCCTTCAGATAAGAGGTCACAGAGGATTTCAATTACCTAGTTTTACTACTATGTGCTACAATCCTAAGAATTCATAGTAGTCAGTACTGAGATTTGGGCATATGGTTGTTTGAAATTTTTAATACTGAACCAGGAGTCTAAAAGCTTAGGTACCTGTCATTTCCTCTCGATGATTCCAACACCAAAGCTTAGCAGTTTCAAAGATTTTCATAAAGCAGTCAAGAATAAAGAAACATAGATGCAAGAAATATCAGGAAAAGAGATAATATGGTGAGGAGGAAGTATCATGGAGGTGACGTGAATAGCTCATTCCTTATCTTCCTATCTAGCTCATAACTATGCTGATCAATAGCATACTGCTGGAACCTATTATTTGGAATAGTCTTTAAACCTCTAAAATTATGAATTATTGATGATTAATTCATGGGGCTAAAATGTGGCTACTTTGCATTTTAATCATGAGAGTCACAAACTCCAGAAGTTTATTATGATATTTCACAGTAATAGTTTGGATTTTGGTAAGAAAAATGTAGTGGATATAAAATCACTCATTGGTATGAAGATTAAATTTATTTCTAATTTGCTCTGAAGAAAAATGAGCAGTTATTAAGACAATTCAGAATTTAAGGTCTTTCTCTCACAAACTGGACAGTATCTTATTTCTCAGAGGTAGAATAATATTCACTATTTCCATTAATGGTAGAAGAAAAAAAGACTCAATGATGCTGATAAAGTGTAAAGAGTAAAATAAATCTGATATTCACTAGAATGTCTGAAGCTGTATTATGAGAAGAAGTCACCGGCATACTAAGTTGGTGCATATATGAAAACAATTAAATAAACATACTAGAAGAGTTGTGTGTATCTGATTATTAGGAATTATTTATTTTATATTTGTTGACCAGTTAAATAGACTGGTATGTGAACCTTTTCTGGGCATGACTTGGGCCTATAGGAAAAAAAAACAGATGAAAATAATGTTCAGTAAATGAACAGGATGGAAAAACTGAGAATAATAGCCAAAATGCTCTGAGAGCATGAGACGAATGAGTGGAGTTCCTCAAGGATCCATGCTGGATTATTTGCTGTTCAACATCTACATCTCAGATCTCTTTCTTATGAGGATTTCTGGTAAACCAAGTTCATAGATCATTTTAAACTGTCACTAAGTCCCCCTCTTACATACATGCTCTCCAACATGAGTTTATACATGTCAATAGCTGATATACTAAACTGGGCTTAAACTTAAAGTCAAAAAGTGCAAAACTGTAGTATTTGGTAAGCACATCCCTGGTTTCAGCTTATACCATAGATAATGCACCACTTTAAAATGAAAAGGTCTTGAGATAGCTGTGTACATACATTGACAGCTGCTTTACATTTGACCATCAAACTGCAACAGTGATTAGAAAATTATTTTACCTTTCACAACTCATAGCAATAGGTATTTTGTTTAGATCAAAAGAAGTTCTTACCTCCTTGTACTCCATTTTCATTAGACACACCACTGAGAACAATGCCTCCTTTGAGGATGTACCTTTCTTAGTATATCAAGCAACTAGAAAAAAGTGGTTTGTAACTAAAAAGATCAGGGGTCTAAAATATCTGAAACAGAAAGAAAGACTAGACTTCTTAGGAGAGATCCGTGTCTTGCTTATTGGGTTATAAAAGATCCAGTAATCCAAAATCTCTTATACCTTAATAAATAAATAGTTCAGCTAAAACTATGACAGTATATTTAAATCTACTTTAACAAATAAAGAAGAATAAGACACCTACCCCTCCTCTGGAACAAACTCTGTCTCTCCAAGTTAAACTATATGACACACCCTCTGCTCTTATGATTGGCCTGGCTGTCCTTGAACTGAAAGGAAAGGCCTAAGGACTGGCACTGGCAAGCCAGAAATGGCCTCTAGGCTCAGATACCTTGTAACAACTATAATAATATAATCCTATGAAATAATATTCAAAACATTAATTAACAATTAAGTTATTTTTTTTACAAATAAATATAATGGACATCTTAGAGAGATAAGGTTAAGAAATAACAAGAATTATTTAGATTGACTGACAAATGTTAATGTGCTGCAGAATAGGGGAATCTCACAGAACAAGAAGATGAGCAATTGCAGAATGCTAAGCAAAAAATAAAGGATTACCTCAAGAATATGATGAGTTTAGAAAGATTGCTGTTAAGCAACTGTTTTTTTGATAATAATGCAGAGTATATAAACTTTTAGCACAATTACTCAAGCAGCAGAAAGTAGATTTGGTTGTTGTCAAGCTTAGGGAGCCTATAACAAGTAAGATTACAAGAGATCCTGTAAAGGTACTAGAAATATTTTCGAAATTTTATGAAAGTTTGTAAAAGCACAGAAGTATGAAGATCACAATAAGGTACACATGGAAAGATTTATGGAAGAATTAAATATGCCAAGGTTAGAGGTAGATGAGGCTCAATTACTTACACTTAGGATATGAGGAGATGAGATAAAAATGGTGATGTATAACCAATCCACAGGAAAGTCCCCAGGAATAGATGGTATTCCAGTGGAAACCTGGAAGCTAGGATGGAAAAAGTGACAAAGATGTGGAAAGTTTTGTTTAACAACATTTTAAGAGGAGGAGAAGTGCCAACATGCTGGTAGAAAGTGGTGGTGGCTATAATACCCAAAGAGGGCAAAGACCCATCAGATCCAGATTTATAAAGACCCCTGTCAGTCCTAAACCATGATTATAAAGTATTTATGTCTATAATGGCTAAAAGAATGGCAAAAATGATGCCAACATTGATAGATATGGATCAATGTGGTTTTGTGGAGGGGAGGCAAACATTTGACAACATTAGCAGAACATTGATGATCCAGAGGGAAGATAAGTGTAAGAAAATACCACTGTTGTTGGTGAGTCTTGATGCACAGAAAACATCTGACAGAGTGAGCTGGGCATGTATGAGCAGGGCAAAGGAAGCATTTGCATTCCCTGATAAAATTATAAGGTTGGTTAGGAGGATATGTGAGGGATCAGAAGTGAAAATTAAAGTGGGTGGGTTCTTCTCTGATAATTTGTTTGAGCAGAGGAACTAGGCAGGAGTGCCCTCTTCTTCCTTTGTTATTTTCACTATATTTAGAACCATTGGCAAACAAATTAAGAGACTCAGAAATTCAAGGATATAATTGGCATGGTAGTCAAGAAAAGATGGCTCTTTTTGCAGATTATATTATTTTATACCTGATAAAACCAGAAAAGGACATTTCAGTGTTGTGGAACATTCTGAGGCAGTTTCAAATCTTTTTGGGATACAAAATTAACAAAGCTAAAACAAAGGCAATAACTGTAAATTATGTACCTATGGGTCTACTTCAGTAGAGTGACAAATCAGAAGACTGAATGCCAAAATACTGAAAACAAAAAATGCTGAAAACATTTTTAATGCAGGGGGAAAGCCCTTCTGAATCCCTCATATTCAGGGCTATGCCTCTCACACCACCTGCTAATTATATATACCAACTCCAAGATCGGACAACAATGGAGAAGGGGAAAATTCCATCCTTTAGTATTTTGAGTTTTCAGCATTTTGGGATTCAGTCTTTTGGCTTTTCAGTCATCTGAAGTAGACCCATATTTACACACATATTCATTCACCAAGATCCATATTTATGGGGACATGATAAAATAAAGTACTTAGGAGTATGGATTAAAAAGGATTTTTGTGTGGCAGCTGAGGATATGTGGGAAGAGATTAAATGATAATGCAAAAACTACAACATTGGAATCTCCGTTATATGGGCATGGATAGCAAAATATAAGCAGATAAAATGTTTTTAGGTCACTTTAATTTTATACACAGGCCAGGCATATTTTTATCAACCAGAGGAGAAGTTGTAAATAGCAATTAATAAAGAGCTGAAGGATTTTATCTGGGAGGGGAAGATGGCAAGAGTCAAGTGGGATAAGCTGATTCTTCCAATTGAACAAGGCAGTTTGGGATTACCCAATGTGAGGGGATATTTCAGAACTACACAGTTAAGGCTCCTATACCTAGCACAAGCAGAAACATATAATTAAAAGTAGAAAGGGATTATGATGACACAGGGGGAATCTCAAGAAACAAGGAAGAGGCTGGGATTTTGGATGCAGATCCTTAAGGAGAATGAAACTAACCATACCAAATATATGCATAAAGTAGCAGAAAGTATTCTAAGAACTAAGCCAACACAGGAATGGAGAAAGGAGGTTCTCCCATTTGTGATAACTACAATTAGGGATACAGATGATAAGCAAGAGGGGGATGGAATTTATTGGAGAAAACTGGCAAATGAACCAAGGTACTGGAAGCAAATAATTAGAGATGGAAAGGTAACAGATTGGGAAGAGTCCTAGAATTTATTTGGACTGCAGATTACAGATTGCCTTCACTATTAAGGATTGATATCAGAGTATAGGGAAACAGAAAGAAATAGGGGGATCCTAAGTGAAAGACCAGCACTGGTAGAGTTTTTAGTAGAATCTAGAACAGATTCTGCTGTTCAAAAAGGAATAATTAGGGGAGAATACAAAATGTTGCATGTTAAAACTATAGGAATAAATCAGAGGAAGTTAGAATGGACTGGGAAGAGAAATTGGATAAACAATTCACAAAAAAAAAAAAAACAATGGAGGGATATATGTATGTCTCCCAAATGTGCAACAAAGTCTAGAAGATTTAAACTCTTTGCTTGGAAGTGTTTACACAGGTATTTGTATACCCCAAGTAGACTCCAAAGAATTTTTCCTCAGGTAGATAGCAAATGTTGGAGGTGTGATGGGGAAGAGAGAGGTAATTGGGAATATGTTTTCTGGGAGAGTAATGAGTTGGCAGACTTTAAGTATTCCTTGCAGTCTACTCCATCAGAGATGTTGAGTGAGCAAATTGGTGTAACTAAGGAAATAACTTTTTTTTAACTATGATAAAGAGTCAGAATTGCCTAGACATAACAAGGCCTTGCTGAGTCTAATTATGGTGGCTGCCAAAAAAGCAAAAACTTGAAAATAGAAACTGAAGTCTAAGCCAACTTTACTAGAAGTAGTGAATATAGTAACAGAGATAAAACAATTGGAACTGGGATCTTTAAAAAAGGGTAGGCACAAATTACATGGAAAAATGGGAATTGAGGGAACAATACAAGCAGAGGAGGAATGAGGTTTAAGGGAAGGCAGGATTTGAATGAGCTATGTGATGTTTGACTGACTATGACTGGATAGATTATACATGAGGTATAATGGTTGCAGCTAAAATTATGTCAGTATGGTTTGTTTTCATTTATAGCAATGTATGATTGATTGCCTTTGTCATATGTAACAATTTAATAAGAATATTTCTTGTTTAAAAATATTTAAAATGGGCATCTTTACACTAAAAATAAGACAAGCAGTTCAAAATAAAACAATATCATTCTAATATAGTTAAGTCCCATTGTTGTTATAAAGATGGTCTAGTAACATAAATGATTATTTAAACATAGAGGCTTTGGTGTAGATTGTACTGTAAGGAAAATTAATGTTATCATTATTGATGTGCCTTGTATGATGTGATGCATAACTAAGGGTGCTATAGGAATCTCAGTGCTTTATTTATTTCAGGAATATTTTAGGTAAAGTTAATAGATTGGAGTAAATTATACATGTATTTTAGATAAAACTGATAGCATAATTGATGCTAACATATAGACAGATGGTAGAAAACAAAAATCGAACTATTGATGAAATATCTTAAAGAATTAATTGCAAGTTTAGATAAGAAAAGTGGTTACATGTTTCTAACTAAGGGACTACCTAGACTGTGAAATTAAGCTGAATTCCAGTTTCAGTAAGTTTCGCTTCAAACAAAGCCATTGCTGATTGAAATGAAGACACCATTTTTTCTCACAAAAGCTGTTCAGTAAGCTTCATATTGCGTGGATTGTGGAGACACTGGAAATCGTTGTTATCTTCAGTCTTGACATATGAAAGGCTGACAGTATCAGGATGTTCTATGTGGTTCATCATTCTGGCTGTTCAGTTTATGGATCAATTATTACAGGAGAAGAAAAAAGGAGATGGAAACTGTGCTGTCTATCATTTACAATGTAAAATGTATTAGAAATATAGGAGGCTATTTTGAAACCACAATGTCTGCAAAGGTAACATTGTATAATTAAGTTGATAATTTCTGTTAGAAAGGGCTTCCTTATGTTTGGTCAAGTTACAAAGCTACAAGCTATGCTTTTTAGAATTTTCAATACCAAAAAAAAAAAAAAAAAAAATTTATAGGCACAGTCCCTCTATACCTCCTATATGGGAACTTGCCCTTCATGTCTCCTGAATTACATGTACCAACTCCAATGGTGCAATACAATTTAGAAAAAGGGAAAAAGGGAAAAATACTACCCATGCAGTGCCAGTTCACACAATCCAACCATCTACAAGAACATGCATCACATTGTGTGAACAGTAGAGCAGAAGGGATATACCACAATAGAATGTAGGTATATATATCGGGTCTATGTCATACTGTCAAATGATCCCTTCAGAAAACACCTATTTATCAAGATGACAAAATCAAACCATCCATTTAGTGAATGGTTACATTGCCAAATGTTATCACATCAAATTACATTAGTTGGTCAACATTGTTGATGATATATTAACATAGTCAACTAATGTGTTTCAATGTAATAACATTCAGCAATGTAGATATGCATGGTTTGACGCTGTTGTCTGGATGGCAGCAGTTGGCTGAAGGGATCCTTTGATGGTATGACATAGACCCATATATAGGTTTGATGCTGTTGTCTGGATGACAGCAGTTGGCTGAAGGGATCCTTCGACGGTATGACATAGACCCATATATAGGTGTGAAAGTAGCAGACTCTAAATCCAACTTCAGACCAGTGACAAGTTGAGTACCACAGGGTTCAATCCTAGGTCCTCTCCTGTTTGGTATCTACTTCTCTGAAGTACAGGCTAACACAGAAGGTCTTTGGCTAACAAAGTTCACAGATGACTGCAAACTAGGAGCCATAATTAAAACTCCTAACGATGTGGGCATCCTACAAAAGGGCCTCACTTAGACAGATGCCTGGTGTCAAAGCCATGGCCTCAAGCTCAATGCCAAAAAGTGCACTGCCATCCCTTTTGATAAAAACTCTGTACCCATGAACAACCACATAGGTGGTAGTCTACTTAACAACGAAAGTGTGATAAAAGACCTTGGGACACAGGTGGACAGTAGTCCCTCCTTTGATAATCACATCACCACAGTAGTCAGGAATTCATTCTACGTGGCACATCTCATCACAAAAGGTTTCTCATCCAGGAAAAAAGAGGTTGTTGTTCCCCTCTACTCATCACTCATTAGACCCATTATAGAGTACAACGACCCTTTTGGTTTGTACCTCACAAGACATCTACAACAACTGGAAAGGCCACAGAAATACCTCACAAAGAGGATTAATGGCCTCAAACAGATGCCCTATGCAGACCATCTCAAAAAACTCCAGCTTTCCTGTGGCATATCCCCTACTCAGAGGTGATCTCTGCCTAACATACAAAGCTATGTCAAACCCAGAGCTGTTGGAAATGCACCACTTAAAGAAATCCCAATCCCTCTGAGCTACACACTCTAGGAACCTAAACCTTGTCACCACAATAAACAGAACATGTTGGAGGGATAGATTCCTGTCCCAAAGACTTCCCATACTCTGGAACAAACTACCTATCTATATCAAACAAAGCTCCTCATTAGCACTCTTCAAGAAAAATCTTGATGATTGGATGGGAGATAGGAAATTCACCCTGGCGATCACTTCTGTGCTTGACAGGAGCACAGGAAAATAATTTTCTTGGGTGGCAAAAGCCAGGGTACCATTTGGCTAGGCTTATATAGGCCCTAGGTCCAATAGCCTAGTACCTACCTATGAAGCTATGCTGTTGTCTGGATGACAGCAGTTCGCTGAAGGGATCCTTCGACGGTATGACATAGACCCATATATACAATAATGGAATGTAAGCATATAACTTCTTTAGATGGTTGTTAAAGTTAAGATTTTACATAAAATCTAAAGAGTTTGGGATAACATTTTTGTAAATTGTTCTGAATAAATGACTGAGCAGAAAGTTTTGAAATCAGACAAGATGCTTCCCTAACTGGTACTGATTTTTGTTTACAAGTGTTATGAATCCATTTGATGCAATTTTCAAAAACAATTAATTTTAATATTTTGCCTAGTGATTAATGCACTTTGGGCAGTGTGGTATAATATTGCACTTCAATTACTATAGAGCATTTGCTGATTTATGATCGATTAAATATTGTATTATATTGTAATGGGCTGTGTGATATGAGGTAGTGCCAGCTATACCATGAGAAGTAGGGCAGTGGATGTGTAGCATATGCCAGCATAGCTAGCTGACGCTTTGTAAAGAATTATATGACATTTGTATATCAAATTGATTTGTACAGGTGCTTATGTTAAAAATGTATTTGTAAAGCTGCTTGTGTTAAAAATGTACCAACAGTGGGTCCTGCTGGACAGAAAAGAAATACACCTGTATGTCAGACTGTATTGTAACCATTGAAATGAATATATTGTAACAAAGAACACTGGAAGAGAATTGGCCCATATTCTGTTCCTAAGGAATATTTTTTCCTTGGTTTGTTTTGTGAGCCATGGGGCTGGTTTGCTCCTAACTCGGGAAGACCGCAGGGGGGCATGGAGATCTAGGATTTCTAGGAATTTAGTATTAAAGTAGGAAACCGCTTCATCTAGTTTGAGTAGTTTCAGTGGTGACCAGTCACAGGCGTTAAGTTCACTTTGAAAGCTTTCTGCTTTAAAGTGCTTCTTTGAGCGATAGGATTTAAAAGTATTATTTTTAGGACGATGAGGCTTTTGCTTTGTTATATAGGTTAGAACATGGTCACTAATGTCATCTGGTAGTGTTCCTGTTGTATAGGTTCCAGGATGACCGTTTATAAGGATCCAGTCAAGGATGGTTTCTTTATTATTAGGTTTATGAATTCTAGTGGGGGAGTTCATTATTTGAGAGAAGCCATGAAGATTAATATGGGTGGAAGGATTGGGGGAGTTACAAGTAGTCCAGTCGATGTTAAAATCTCCAAGTACAATTGTTTCTTGGGGTAGAAGGGTGGAGAGACTACTAAGAATGTTTTCAAGAGTGTTAATGTTGTTTCCTGGAGGAATATAGGTACAAATAATATAAATGGATTTAGATTTATTAAGTTGGAGTTTGATGGACAGGGTTTCTGCATTATTGATAGAGGGTGGTAACACATTAAAGGTTGAGAGTAATAGTTCAGATTTATATAGTATAGCTACATCTCCACCTTTCTTGGAAGTGCGGTCACATCTAAGGATGCTATATCCAGGTGGGGTTATTTCTAGATCCCGTGTAGAGGGTAGGCAAAGGATATCAAATGCATGTATGTGTAAAAGAGCATGCAATATACGGCCAGGATCAAGGGATAGATGTTTTAAATGCAACCAGTGGGGCCATGTAGCATACAGATGTCCATGGAAGCAAGGTGGGGAACAAAAGATGGGTGAACCAGGAAGTAGGAATAACACTATGCCAGTGGTAAGTTGTCTGGAGACAGCAGTGCTAACAGACTATCACCAGAGTTTATATCATATCTTAGTGAATGAAAAACAGACCACTGATAAGAGAGACACAGCCTCTGACATAACCATTGTGAAGCCTGCAGTGGTTAAAGAGGAGCAGTACATGATTGGGCAGTCCACTCCAGTCAGTGCTTTAGAAGGGACCCCATTCTAAATGCCTTTGGCCAGGGTTCACCTTGACTGGGAGTGTGGAAAAGGAAGCATTCAAGTAGGATATCCTGACAGGAAATTATTTTGATAATACAGTACCTAGTACCTTGCATGCGTGCAATTACATGCAGTCAAGTTTGGAGACAGGAATGTGGGGCTGGTATCTTTGGGGAGACCCAGACAGACCCCACACCTGAAGGCAGGGCTGGTTAGGTGGCTGTTTCAGGGAGGGAGCTACCTTGTAGCAGTGAGCATGAAGATGAGCCACAGCTGATGGTAGGTACTAATGTTCCTTTGGACAAAGTGACTGCAAGGGCAGAAGTGACTGGTAGTACCCAGAATGACAGTGAAGCACTGCTGTCAGAGGATACCAGACTTCTTGTGGAAGGGGAACTGGGAAGGATCACAAAGGAAGAGTTGAGACAGGCTCAGCTCTAGGATCCTACACTAAGAAGCTTGAGGGAGGTAGGTAGCTAGGGAGGCACTTGATTCTCAAAGAAAAAGGTAGTCTGTATACTGGAACTAAGGGTTACTGTATAGAGAGTGGACCCCTGAGAGAGGGCTAGAGGATGAGGTAATACAGCAGTTGGTAGCACCTAGAGCCAACTGTCTGGCACTTCTAGCCATAGCCCATGACATTCCTTTTTCAGGTCATATGGACATAAAGAATATCAAGTGATGAATTATGTAGAAGTTTTATTGACCTGCGATTACAAGGGATGTAAGAGGACACTGCAGGACCTGTGAGCAGTGCCAGAAAGTAGGCAAGGCAGGAGACAAGGTCAAGGATCTTTTGATGCCTTTGCTTATGAATGAGGAACCATTTCAGAGGGTCACTATAGACATTGTGGGGCCTATGAGTACCCCAAGCTCCACAGGGAAGAAGTATATCCTGGTGGTAGTAGATTATGCTACTAGATACCCTGAGGCATTGGCTCTCTCCTCCATAGAGGCAGAGAAGGTGGCAAATGCTTTTCTAGAGATTTTCAGCAGGTTAGGTTTCCTGAGAGAAATACTGACTGACAGAGGTGCCAATTTCATGTCAGACCTGCTGGCTTGTCTGTGGGAGTGATGTGGGGTGACGCACCTAAAGACCACCCTCCTACCACATCCAGACTAATGGTCTTGTGGAGAGGTTAAACGCTGCACTAAAGACCATTCTACAGGAATTTTAAGACCAGTTTAAGGAGGATTGGGACAAATATTTGCCCCATCTGCTGTTTGCATATAGAGAGGTACCCCAGAAATCCACAGGTTTTTCACCCTTTGAGTTGCTGTATGGGCATAGGGTAAAGGGGGGGGGGCTTTAGATTTGATTTGTGGTGAGTAGGAGGGTGAGTGTGAATCCCACAAGGAGTCTGTTGTTGCATATGTCCTAAACCTTAGGACAAGACTTACTGAGCCCATGGGCTTTGCCCAGGAGAACCTGGCAGGAGCCCAACAGAAGAAAAAGGTCTGATATGACAGGAATGCTCAAGCCCAATAGTATGCTGTGGGACAGAAGGTTATGATACTCATTTCTGTCCAGACACAATAAGCTGCAGGAAGCTTGGGAGGGACCCTTTGAAGTGGTAAGGAAGGTCAGTGATGTTGAGTGCATGGTAAACCTGCTAGGTAGAAGGCAGCGGCACAAATTGTACCATGCTAACATGATGAAGCCTTACCGTGATATGGAGGCCCTTGTGCTGAGTACATGCAGTGGATAGCAGGAGGAGTCTGAGGGGATCTCTGGCTACATCAAGCCAGCCAGCAATATACCAAGTTACTAAGGTGGAGCCTGTGTTACAAGCATATGGCATGACAGTGCAGCACTGTAGTGAGGGCAGCAATGCCAATGCAGATGGGATTGCAAGACAGGGTATGATTAATGTATTCCCAGACAGGCACATTCCTCTCAAGCAGTGTTTCTCCAGGGTGACTTGAGAAATTAGCTTGAGTCTTCAAAGTGGGGAGAGATGTGATGATGTGAGGTAGTGGCAGCTATGCTAGGAGAAGTAGGGCAGTGGATTTGTAGCATATGCCAGCAATGTTAGCTGGAGTTTTGTAAAGAATTATATGTCATTTGTATATTAAACTGATTTGTACAGGTGCTTGTGTTGAAAATATATTTGTATGGCTGCTTGTGTTAAAAATGTACCAAAAGTGGGTCCAGCTGGACAGAAAAGAAATACACCTGTATGTCAGACTGTATTGTAACCATTGAAATGAATATATTGTAACAAAGAACACTGGAAGATAAGATAAAAGGTTAATCTCAGTCTAGCTAACTTTAAAAAATAGTTTGAAATTAAATTACTTGGTTTAGGCCATAAAGATTGTATCTTGCAGTTCTGGTCACAGCCAAAGACAAAATGTCTGTGACAACCAGGAGTAGGAATCCTACTGGATTGTCCTTAGCAGTGAACTAATTGCTACCCTGGAAGAGTGGATGTTTTTGAAATGGTTTTATAGTTTCCAGATGCTATAACACATCTTAGCAAAGCTCTATGTGTGTGTTTTATGACACATATGTGCTAGATTCTGATTCAGTTTCTAGTAAAGGGGGTAGTGTGGGGACTAGAAATCAGGCGATCAGATGTATGTGATGTCATTCTGTAATCCAGCATTGAAATATTATTTTAATACTAGATGAGACAGAAGTCTCAGGGCATTCTGTTTTGGAACTGACAAGACCACACACACACAAACACACACACACACACACACACACACACACACACACACACACACACACACACACACACACACACACACACACACACACACACATCATCTTGCCTTTCTCTAGTAAGTCAACTTGAGAATAGTAATTCTTTAGATAAGTCAGGAAAATATAGTGTGATTAGTTAAGCATTGTTTTTTTTTGTACCTGTGTGAATCTTTCCATCAGTGTTATTTTTAATATTTCTTGTGATTGAAACCCCGGTGTTTATTTTAAGTAGAGATTTACTATTTTCATGTTATTTTATTGTTTATTATTAAATGTATTTAAACTTTTCATTGTGGCTGGTCTTTTTGAGAATATTTTAACCTTTAAGAGTACTTATATTTATTTGGTGAGACTGTGGCTGCTTCTGAAAGCCTTGCTGCATTGGTCAAACACTACCATTTGTATTAGTATTAATTTCACTCAGTATAATTGGGTACGCTTGTAAAAGCCTTAAAGTAGCTAGTTGGTGGCAGTGAATCTAGCTTATAGTCTGGACGGGGGGGGGGGGGCATAGCTGGTAGATCTGTGCCAACCTTTCCCTGGTGTGTGTGAAAATCAAATCACAAAGTGTGTGTGTCAGCTACTTGGAGCAGGGACACAGAAGACTGTGGTGGAGGACTTGGCTTGGAACACTCGACTGAGGACTCAACTCTCCAGCTGTGTCAGTGGGGAGTCTTATTTGGGGCCTGGAAAGATTGAGGGAAACCCTTCCCCAGGATTGCGTGTGTTCCCTGTGTGCTCTTAAGGGAAATTGTGTTTGGTGCAGACAGCTGCATCTGGAAATACTGTGTATCTATCTTTGTTCCAAGTGAATGTCCCTCATTAGTGTCTGTGGTGAGGATTGAGACTCCTTGATCACTGGACCAGAGGAGGGATGTCACAGTCTGCTGGAAATATTTATGTGTATTAATATCAAACTGGTTGCTGCCATTATGCATGCTAAGAAATCTTGTAAATGTTTTAATTCTGTAAATTGTATGACACTAATGCATTAATTAAATTGTTGGAATGGATTACTTTGTAGTATTTCCTTTGCTTCTTTAGGTATGGTTCAAATTCTTTACACTCCATTAGCAAATAATATACTTCTGTATTTAGGACAGCTAGGAGTAACAAAGTCACAGAACAATAAATAATGATGATGAAAACAAACATTAGATGTTACATTAAACTAGTTATTGTCATAACAGAGAACCAGGTAAGTAAAGTCTATGTATTTGTCTGTGGATGTGGTGGCCAGATGATTGACATGTGCAGAATCATTTTGATTTTTACCTGATTGTATTTCTGATAATTTAAATTAAGATTCTGGGGCCATTTATTTCAGGAGAACTATATAACATCAAATGTCAGAAGACTGAATCACAAATTCCTGAGTGAGTGTGCAGTTCACTCAGAGGTACACTTCTCATGTGTTTTGCATAATGGCAAGAACATTGAGGTGCACTAACATTGAAGCTTGCTGCAATAGTTACTGTGATGCTGAAGAATTGCAAGATAAGGGAATATCATGTTACACCTAAGGCTGAGTGTTCTTGAAGTTTATTTATTTTATTCTTTGTTGACCAGGTTAGTCCCACTAGGCTAGTGGCTTCTTTTCTAGAGAGATGTGCACTGGCATTTATACTAGGGTAGAATGTTTAAAGTTTTGAGGTATGAGGGCAAAGTCCACCATATCAAGGTGCTAGAGGAAAGTAGTTTTTTATTTAGGCATGTCCAGGGGTCAGCTCCCAGTGTTCTCTCCTGTCTATCTGATGAATCTGGGCATCTTGAGGCAATGTAGCAATTGACTCATGTACACAGACAACCCTCTCCTCCTACCACCCAACACCACAACCTGTGAGAGATGTACTTATCTAGCCAAACTTTAGGTAAAGCTCTCTCCAACCAAAACTGGACTTGACAGTCAAAAGGAGAAGGTAAACACTTGCACCACACCACACTAATCACATAATCCCACTAAACCTACACCATCAAAATCCACACATAGAAACACAAAAACATTCACAGAGGCTCTCAATAATAATCTGCTCAAGCAACAGAGACCTCCAAAGCAGAAACGCAAGCAACTTCCACCCCCCAACACAACCCAAATGACACATAGCCCACAGACTCAGTGTGCCAATAAACCACAGCCCATAAGGCAAACCAATGTACCCAATACACTAGTCATAGGTGACTCTATAGTCAGGCACACTGATGTCCCACTCACCAGGCTAAACAAGGAGAAGGTTGCTGTCAGCTGCATGTTGGGTGCCAGGATGCGCCACATAAGCTACGCACTCAGGGCACTCCACAACAAGTACAAATATGACTCTGTCGTTGTCCATGTTGGTGTGAATGACCTGAGATGTACCATCCTGGACTACATGAAAAGAGACATGGAAGAGCTCTCCGATCTTGTAGCCCAGACAGGTATGATCCTAGCCCTGAGTAGCATCCTGCCATCGCCCAAAAAGATAACGCAGTACAAGGACAAAATGACTGACTTCAACAATTGGCTAAGCTTCTGCTGTCCTTCTAAGGGGATCAGACAACATGGTCGACAGACCACGATGCTTTGCCAGAGATGGCCTGCACCTGTCATCCGTGGGATTCCAGATACTGGCTAAGGCTCTTGCTGCCCCTATAGTGCCTTTTTTCAGGCAAGGTTCAAATGACAAATTCACCACCATAACAGGAACAGGCAAGCAAAAACTGAGGGTAACGCTACTCAATGCTAGAAGTCTAAATCTCAAAATGCACTCACTCGAGGCTCTCCTTAAATGGAGAACATCGATATCTGTGCAGTGACTGAGACCTGGTTCAAGGCTCTAGAGAGCACCCCTGCATTACCAGGCTATAACTCATACCACACTTTTCGGCCATCTAACCTGGACCAGAACACCAAAGGTGGAGGTGTGTCCATATTCATTAAGGATATCCACACCTCCAGGTTAGTTGCACAGCATAATGCATCCGAGGTTATCCAAGTGCAACTAACTCTGGGAAAAACTGCAATCCAAATTGTAGCTTGCCCAGGATTCCCACTCGTCTTTTCTTGATATACTGGAAAATATTAGGGTTCAACCAAACACCCTAATAATGGGCGATTTCAACTACCCCACCATTAACTGGATAGACTACTCATTTACCAACTCCTTTGCTCAACACTGTCTGGAATTCATAAATTCCAATGCCCTGGATCAGCTTATCCACATCCCCACCAGGGGCAAAAATATCTTAGACCTAGTCATTACCAACATGAGTGACCGGTGTTCCACACCTGAAATCAACTCCTTGTTGGACAGATCTGACCAAAAGCTAATCACCCTAGATATCTGCATCCCGCCCCCACCGACCATTAAGGAACTATGGTAAAAAATTTCTCCAACTTCATGTTTCTTAAGACAGAAGTGGCGAACTTCTTGACACCCATGCAGATAGACAATACAGTTACAACTGCTGAATCCTACACAAATGTACTCTATAAGAAATTACATGAGTGCATGAATCATGCTATCCCAAACAGAATGAAGACGCTATTATGCTATCCTCCAAAAAAAGGAAACCAATCTGGTGGTCCCCTGCCATAAACAAACTCTACAACTGAAGGAAGAAACTGTTGCAAAAGAGAGTAAAATCCCATGAGTGGAAGAGCTGCCTGGTCAGCCTCAGTAAGAAGCTGAGATCCCTTATAAAATCCTCCAAAGCTAGCAATGAAAACAAAATTGCCACTGATTCTAAGGGCAACCACAAAGCATTATATAGCTATGTTAGAATCTCAATGGCAACACCCAGATCTGCTCAGAGTTACAACACAACAGCATGAAAATTACAGAACCAACTGATATTGCCAACATCCTGGCAAATAGGTTCAGTGCTAACTTTACCCCCCTCTCACCCCCTAAAGGGCCCATATCTATACAGGAAGAATGCAGAGTCATTGTAATGACATCTATGCAGGTAAAAGCTACACTCTCTAAAACCAAAAACACAGCATCCATGGGATCGGGCAACATCCCAGGCTGCATTTTACATGAACTTCAGAATGAACTGGCTCCCCACCTAAGCACCATGTTCAATCATTGTCTCATGTCAGGCTTTGTGTGCACTGAATGGTGCACAGCAACAGTTATCCCACTCCACAAAGGGGTGCCACCACTGATCCTGGGAACTATTTCCCTATTAACCTGATGAGCCTGGTCTGCAAGGTCATGGAACGTATCATCATGGAACTCATAAACAAAGACATTGGCAACATCCAAACTCTGGACCCCACCCAGTTCAGGTTTGTGAAAGGCAGATCATGCCTTCTGAACCTGATCGACTTCTTTGAGGCAGTCACCAAAGCAGTAGACAAGGGTAAGGTGGTTCACACAGCCTATCTTGACCTCGTCAAGGCTTTCAACACCATCCCCATTCTGGTATTGTAGCTAAACCCACTAAACTAGGAATAAATCCCTACATCACAAGATGGGTTGCCAACTGGCTCACTGACAGAAACCACACTGTAAAAGTTTCAGACTCCAAATCTGACTTCAAACCAGTGACAAGTGGAGTACGACAGGGTTCAGTCCTGGGACCTCTCCTGTTTGGTATCTACTTTTTTGAAGTACAGGCTAACACAGAAGGGCTCTGGCTAACGAAGTTTGCAGATGACTGCAAACTAGGAGCCATAGTCAAGTCTGCAAATGATGTGGACATCCTACAGAAGGGCCTCACTGAGACAGATGCCTGGTGTCAGAGGCATGGCTTCAAGCTCAATGCCAAAAAGTGCATTGTCATCCCCTTTGGTAAAAACTTTGTACCCATGAACTACCACATAAATGTCAGTCTACTTAATGCCGAATGTGTGATAAGAGACCTTGGGACCCAGGTGGACAGTAGTCTCTCCTTTGATAATCACACTGCCACAGTAGTCAGGAAATCCTTCTATGTGGCACACCTCATCACAAAAGGGTTCTCATCCAGGAAAAAAGAGGTCATTGTTCCCCTCTACTCGGCACTCATTAGACCCATTATAGAGTACAACATCCCTTTTGGAATGTACCTCACAAGACATTTGCAGTAGCTGGAAAGGCCACAGAAGTACCTCACAAAGAGGATTACTGGCCTCAAACAGATGCCCTACACTGACCGTCTCAAAAAACTCCAGATTTACTCTGTAACATATCGCCTACTCCAAGGAGATCTCTGCCTAACATATAAAGTTATGTTAAACCCAGAGCTGTTGGAGATGCTACACCTTAAGAAATCCCACTCCCTCCAAGCTACACACTCTAGGGACCTAAACCTTGTCCCCACAATAAACAGGACATGCTGGAGGGATAGATTCCTGTCCCAGAGACTTCCTATACTCTGGAACAAGCTACCCATCTATGTCAAGCAAAGTTCCATATTAGCACTCTTCAAGAAAAATCTTGATGAGTGGATGGGAAATAGGAAATATACCCCGGGGATCATTTTTGTGGCTCTGCTCGACAGGGACACAGGAAATTAACTTTCTTGGGTGGCATAAGCCAGGGAACCTTGTTGGCTAGGCTTACGTAGGTCTGTGGGCCGATAGTCTAGTACCTACCTATGAACCTATGATAGCAACCTTACAAAAGTGCTTATTTTTTAAATGTCAGTGCTAGGTAATATCAGTTGTTACCATAACTGTACTGTCTTTTTGTTTCAGGACTAGATGTATATAATTACAGTGCAGTCACAAACAGTGCTACTATAACTTCCAATTGTTTTCACTATTACTAGTCACAGTGTTTGTGACCGTACTGTAGTGATGTAACTCAGGTCCTAAAACCAAGAGACTGAAACTGCATTTTTTCCAAAATATTAAGACATGCTCTCAAGGAATAAAGTAAGCCCCATGTTGTTGGGGACTTCATCCCCTACCACCCTAACTTAATATACCAACTCTAGGAGTGTAGCAATTTGGATTAGATTATATTTTGTTTAGGGTAGATTTCAGAAGATGCAGTTGCTAGCTTTTGGCTTCAGGATTTTGTTTCAGTTTTTTCACAGTCAGCCTTAAAAGGCACTCTTTTTGTTTACATATTTAGATAAGGCTAGTGGTTTGGGCTTGATTAATATAATGATGCATGTCTTTTTAATGAGGTAGTTTAACTTTCTTTTAAGAATCAAACCATCATGCTTTATGTCAATATTTTCAAGAAAAGGTCTTGTCTTTCTCAGAACTGTGCCTAGGTGCAGTTACATAATACCTGAAGTGAATTTCACTCCATTGTATTGTATTAATATTGGGGATCTCACTTTGTCAGCATCTTAATGAAGTGGTTGTGGCATGGCGAGTTGCATTTTATAGAGTTACTATAACTCTAAATCTAGCTGAAATGTGAGATGATGCAGAGATAATTAAGTACCCGGCTCTAATTTAAAGTCTTCTGTATTTGATAAATGTGCTTTTGCAGCATTTATGTTTGTGTTTTCTTGATTAATGAAAATAACTCATTTAATTTCAAAATAAATATCACAAATTCCAAACCAAATTCTCTTAAGGCACATGCTGTCACAGTGATACTAGTAAGCTGACAGGATCAAATTTATTTTAAGCTCAACAACACAAATAAGCTTTTCGTCAGTGTTCCACAGCAACTTCATCAGAAAAACAACAAACCATTTCTACATGCACCTCATTAAATAGCTAATTAAAACACCTGACTACTTAGCAATTAAGCCGATACATTCCAAAACAAGCTCACAGCCCTTCACTAGAGACTCAACTTACTAAACTACCTATTAAAAAAGTATCATATTTATAAAAGCCCTACTGAAATAAAATAAAAACAAGTCATAGCAGCTATATTAAAAAAAAAAAACTGTTAAAAAAAATACAATTAATCACCTATCCAGACTCCTTAATTTTAAAATGCAAGAAATGGATAACATTCCATTTAAGCCTGGAAAATGATACGCTTCCAGTTTTAACTGTCAGATGAATTCCTTTTGTTCTAGCAATAACGTATCTGGAAGGAACCCTTCCCTGTTGGAAGGAACCACCTGATCAATAACCGAAAAGGTAAATTCATGGCCAGGATGTTCCTTGACATGCCTTGCAAGGGCATTCTCCATCTTCTCTTTTTTAATGGCATATAGGTGTTCATAGAGCCGTTCATATAATTTCCTGTCAGTTTTTCCTATATAGAATACTGGGCATGAACAGCATCTAGCCAAATATACCACATATGGGCTGGCACAATTAAATCTACCCCTGATGGGGTATTTAATTTCACCGATACGGAAGAAGGTCCCTGCTTTAATAAACCTACAGTAGTTACACATATTACATTTGTACATCCCCTTGACTGGGGTTTGGTTCAATTTCATCTGTAGGATACCTTTCAGATTCAACCCCCTCCTGAACACCACCTTAGGTGTTATTCAAACTGTGAGTTACCTTGCATTTCTAAATGTAAAATATTCAAATTTTTCGTAATAATGGAGGAAATATCCTGTGCGTCAACATTGAAAGTTGTGATGAAACTGCAAAGGTAATTCACATGAGTTTGCACTTGAGGTGGCTCGGGGTTCTGGAGTGCTACAATATTACCCAAAATTGGTGTGTAGAACCCATTCTCCCTCTTGCCGCTAACTTCCCTGACCACTTTTGAAATCAGATGTTCTGGGTATCCCCTCTTCAGAAAGAGGCCTTGAATAAACTCACATTCTTCAAGGAAGTCGCTAAACTTAGACACCATCCTCGCCACCCTAACCAACTGCCCCTTTACTATAGACCTCTTCTGGTGGAAGGGGTGGCTGCTCTCAAAGTGTAAATAACTGTTAGAAAAGGTTGCTTTACGATAGATTTTAGCAATGAAACAACCTAAGGAGATGTCCTTCAATAACTCACATCTAAGTAAGAGATCCTCCCCTTAGAAAAATTAAATGTAAATTTCAAAAAAATTGTGGAGGCATTAAACCCATCCAGTAGTGTCTCAGCCACTTCCCTCTCCCCTTGTAGAATGATAAAAATATCATCCAAAAATCTAGTGTAAAGAAGGTTTTTTCCTGGATAATAGGATTGGTAAAAACAAACTCTCTCTCCCAGTATGTCATCACCAAACTGGCAATGCTGGCCCCACAGGGAGACCCCATTGGGACCCCTATTAATTGGTGGAACCAGCGGTGGTTGAAGGAGAAAACATTGCAGGTCAAAATGATGTCTAATAACTCCCTCACCATCAAGATGTCCTCGGCAGGTGCCTGTTTAATGGTCATGATGGCTTTGATCCATTTTAACGCTATCGAATGAGGGATGGAAGAGTATAAATCTATGACATCAATTGTCAAAAAATTGCTCTCCCCTATAAAGGGGATGTGGTTGACCCTCTCAAGAAATGACCAGGAATCTTTGGAAATGTGGGACTCGCTGGACACATACTTTTTCAAAATCGTGTCAACCACTTTCGCCCCAGCATAAGTTACACTGCCCCTGGCACTCACAAAGTTGGCGCATGGGGGGATCATGCACACTCTTGTGGATCTTCGGATTACCAAACAGGACAGGTATCCTGGGGTTAGGTGTGCAAATATAATTAAACACTTCCATATTAATAACTCCGTTGATAAATATGTCATTAAAATAAGAACAGACCCTGGTCACACTCTGATTCCACTCATTTTTTGAAACCTCCTTGTAGGTTTTGGATGCCAAAATATTTTCCATTCTCCTGATGTAATCAACCTCTTCCATAACTGCCAATCCTCCCCCCTTATTGGGCTGCATAACCCTCACGGATGAGTTGGTTACTAATTCTAACAAGCGTTTCTCATCTTTACTGATGTTAAAACTGACAGTACGTTTACATTTCAATAAATGACGTAGGTCCAAGTCACACAAACGATCAAAAAGACATAAAGAGTGGTGTAAAGGAGGGTTGAATGTACTGGGAACCTGAAAATCCTTTGGTGTCATGGCCTGTTCGCCAAAAATAAGCTGAAAATTAAGCTTTCTAATAAAAAGCTTGAAATCGATCAAAGTATTGGCCACATCTGCCCTCCTACTGGGCACAAATGTCAAACCCTTTGCTAGAAGATCCACTAAGGGTGGGGTAAAAACAAACTCTGAATAGTTGTAAAGCTTAAAGTCCTTCCCAGTGTTGGTAACAATCTGGCATGGGTCTGTAGCTGGAAATACTGTAGAAAAAGCAGGTAAGCCTAATTCCTCCTCCTGGTCCTGTATCTCTGCCTCCTCCCCGGACATGGTTGATGGGTTGAGGCATTCTCCTGAAAAATTTGGTCCTCGACTTCTGGTGTTGATTCGGTGGGTTGATTCCTAGAAGATGATCAGTCCCTATGCCGGGTCTGATTCTGTTGTATTGCACAACCAGGGGCATCCACCTCATTCCCAAATGGTGACCTATTGGTCCTAGGGGCGGCAATGCCTGACAAAGGACCAGCGGACCCAACCATTGAGGCTAAAAAATTGCCTTGGGATCTCAGTGGTTTGGGGTAGGCCACCCCTTCCCTGTAAGCTTTCAAGTCCCTCTGCAGTTTCCTAATTTTATTAGATTTAATTTTGTGTAATTGCTGATCGATGCTGGTGAAAATGCGATCGTAATCGAACCTATATCTGATAAAATTGGAATCATGTCTTACAGCTTCATCAAGAATAGTAAGCTCCCCAGACAATGAAGTGATGGCCTCTTTGTAATGCTTGCAAATCAAATTCAATAGTTCAAACCCATGCCTATCAAACAACGAAAGTAAATCTGTATGGAATGCAGAGCCTTCCACTAAGCCTGTTGGATACTGCCAGGATCGGAGTCCCTTAGGAACCACTTTAGACCGCTGGCACGCCTCAAAGGCACATGCTGTCACTGTGTTAAATTTTATAAATGTGTTAAATTTTGGGAAATTGAAGAGATGAAAATTTTACTTTTTCTATTATATACCTCTAAGAGATAAACTTTACTCAGTATAAACAATGTTAAGTAACAGTGTTAAAAATCTGCTTGCACTTGTCCCAGGTTAAGGTTAATGTAAAATGTATCCACGTGTAAGAGTGTAAAAATAAAATAATTTAACTACATAAGGTAAAAACAATGTTCTTAACATAATTTATATATCCAAACCTGTTATGGAGACAAATGATGTATCTTGGTTTCAGGAGCTGAGAATGAATAAGGTTCCCATACATGGTCAGCTAAAGAAGGATGTTTGTGGTTAGACCAAAATAATCCACACCCTTCCTAATCTAAACTATATCCAAAACTGATACTAATATCATTTGTATTTGCAGATGTTACTTGACAACTGAGACAGAGAAGGTTCATTGTAATTAAGCTATTGCCAGTACTGAGTACTTGGACAGCCATAGGTACTGTAAGGCATCTCCTCCTGGTGAGGTTTATGTCAGCCCACAAAGAGCCCCAGTGGGAATCAAATCCCTAGAAGAGGAAATACCAGCATTCAAGAGCCTTTATCCCCAGCAACAATCCATCCCCAGGAAGGGTGAGCTGACATTACACATACATGAATGGCTACTCCTGCCCATTGTCAGAGTCACTAATTGATCCTGGGTTGAGTACAACAAAAGTTCTGTTTTAGCTTTCAAAAGCTGACCCTGACAGCACTTAGGCTGAGTATTTCCCCAACCTGGGGTCACAGTTAACTGCTGAGGGGAAAAATCCCCCCGTACCACATAACTCATGTATGCTAACCATAACCCTGATATTTCCCCTAATCCCAACCCTACACGTTACACACACACACACACACACACACACACACACACACACACACACACACACACACACACACACACACACACACACACACAGCACTGAAGTTGCTACCTAGCCTAGTCCTTATTTGAACCCCAACCCTGAAACTTGCCCACACACACTCACATTAAGTAAATGTAGCAAACAAAAAGTTAAATCTAACCCGACTCTAATCCTTACCTGCAAACAGTGGAACATGACTCTTACAACTAATACAAAATCTTTCAGAATTTCAAAAAGCTTTGGCACTAAAACAAAGCCCAACTTACCTTCAAAAATGCAAAGCTCTCAGGCAACAGGAACTGTCAGTTATCATCTCTTCAGTACTTCCAAAAATCCACAGACATCACTTCTGACATTAAAGTCACAGTGTTAAACTTTGTTGTTTAAAAGCTTTTTACTACACCCATGAGATATATCTGTATATCCATATATTTATACACACACACACACACACACACACACACACACACACACACACACACACACACACACACACACACACACACACACTCATAGACCTTTACAGTTGCTCGAGCTTCAGCTGCTCGAAACCTGTCAACCTGAAGTCACGGGCCTTCAGTGGTTGTTTCACATCTGTGTTCCGGGCTACAGCTACTGCAGCAGTCAGATACCATCAGTGTCTCACCACAGAACTGGTAAGTGGGGAAGGGAAACAGGGTGGGGAGGGTTAGTTTTAGGGAGTGGAGAGGATTTTAGATTTAGGCAGTGTTTGTGAGTTGGCTCAAAGTTAAGGTTAGGTAGCGAAGGGGAGTTTTTAGGGTAGGGACAGGGCTCTCTGAGGATTAATTATCTTAGTGGTAGTGAATGGGAATGAGAGTACCAGGGGTTAGAGCACCTGCTAATACGAGCGAGTGGCAGAAGGGAAGTGCCTCACGAGCTAATGGTAAATGACAACTTGTACTAGACCCATATACATATATAAATATAGGTTTACTATCAAAATCAAGAATCACAGCTCTGTGAGTAATTACTTATTTGAAAATAAATGTCAAAAATAAAAAAGTTAATCAAAATGATGATGGCTGTAATGTCATTAATTCACACTTCAATATTAATAATTATTATTAATTCAATATTCAATATAATATTCAATATTAATAATAATTCAATATTTACTCTTAATTCTTAACCTCACTACAGGTATATCTTGTCATACCCCCACAGACCAATACACATCAACAACCTCCTCTAACCATCTCCCCAATAAACAACACACCTTCTCACATATCTCCTCCCAGCTTTTCCCCTATATCCTCCCATCCTATTCAAGCCACAAACTGGCCTCCTCACTTCCTATAAAACCACACTTGACACCAGTACTCTCACCTAGGAATAAAAAACACTTCCCATGGTACACATTCCTCATTACCTATCTACTCATATGTGGAGACATACATCCTAACCCTGGCCCTTCCTCTAATCCCAATCATAAGAGTAACCCAAAGATTTAAACATACTTACACTTAACCTTAGAAGTATATATAATAAAATAGCCCCACTGCATGCCTGGATTGATCAAAATAAACCTAACATACTAGCCCTTACTGAAACATGGCTATACCTTGGTGTAAAAGACTCAGAAATAATACCTCCAAACTTTGCAACAGGTAGAAGAGATAGATCTAAACAAAAAAAAAGGGAGGGATAGCACTTCTATATCCCTCTACACTCAACATCACACCCTACACCAGTAATATAACCATCTTTTCCAATGTTGAGGTACTAATCACCTTTCTGAACCTCAATATATCAAAAATAATTTGCATAATAGTAATATATATACCCCACCAGGTAACAATATACCAGTGTTGGAAAATATTTTATCCTGGACATCCCAAACAATAAACCTTGAAACAATAATCTTAGGAGATGTAAATATAGATTGGCAAACCATAGCTTCCGACTCTCCCACAAATAGTATAAATCTGTATGTTTATCTCAGCTTATCAATGCTCCAACAAGATACAGCAAAGATCTTGCCTGCCAGTCCACCTTAGACTGGATTCTAGTATCCCACCCTACTAATTACCTCTCTTCTGGTACACTGTCTAGCTCCCTGAGTGATCATCTGCCAGCTTACTCCCTTATAACAAACTCCCAACAACTAAGAGTGCACACTATAAAATCAGTTAGGAACTCAATTAATTTTTGCAGCATAAATTCAACAATCTCCTACAAGAAATAGATTGGACACCTCTTAAACAACTACCCCTTAATTATGATGTACTACACTTTAATAACACCTCCCTTCACATACTTAATACACTAGCTCCCATTCGTATGAAAAGAATCAAAAAGAACTCAGCACCATGGCTCTCTAAGGAATGTAAACACCTGATGAAGCAAAGGGACCTAGCCTGGTCAACCTGGAAACAAAACAAAAATTAACAAAATCATGTTAATTTCAAAACACTACATGACAAAGTGACAAAACTAATCAACAGAGATAAGAAGTCATATTATTCCCAGCTTCAATTCCAGCATAAAATCAACCCCAGTAAATTTTGGCACTCCATATCTTCTCTACTTAACCCTGGAAGAAATGGAGTGCACACCCTATCACCTGATACGTCTCCATCACAAATAGCTGAAAACTTTAACAAGCATGTCATAAAATCAATTTCAGACCTACTAACACCCCTAATGCTGGAGCCCCCACCCATCAACCTATTCAGACACTGATCGCAGGCCATCAACTACTTCTAACCCTGTCATTACTAACCCCCATACTCAACAAAATGTTATACAAACCCTGTTCTCATTTCAGCCCATACTCACTGACACCATTAAGAAACTGCTACAAAACTAAAACCCTGTTCTACTTCAGCTGACAATCTCCCCCATACTACCTCAAACTGGCTGCAAACTCAGTCGCCTACGCAATCAGTTGTTGTTGTTGTGTCTTTCAGCTTTTCCTGGTTAAGGGTCGCCACAGCGGAACTCTGGTCTGCTAATGATTGCCAGTAGATTTTTATGTGCCAAGTTGCCAGCCCTGATGCACAACCTTCAACGAAGGTATGCCCATTCACGCATGTCTCCACACAGAAGACGCTCTAGTTGAGAATCAAACAGAACAATGTCTTACTGTGAGGCGACAACGCTACGACAGCAGTATCCTTATAAATAGGTCTTTATCCAAATCAGAAGTACCTACCATATGGAAGCAATCTCACATCACCACCATCCACAAAGGAGGCAACTCTTTTGATCCATCCAATTTCCGTCCTATATCCATCTCGTCACCTATATCCAAAATTCTCGAGAGAGGTATCCATCAGCAGGTAATACAATATCTATTGCAAAACAATCTTTTAACCAAAACCCAACATGGCTTCCGACCTAGCCACAGCACAGCTACAACCCTATTATTTTTTACAGACACCGTGAACAAGGCCAGAGATGCAGGATGCTATACAACCTTAGTATTCCTTGATCTCTCCAAGGCCTTTGACACAGTGTCTCACCCCTTTCACCCCTTACTTTTGAACACACTGTCTAACTTGGGCTTCTCATATAACACAGTAAAATCATTTCAGAGCTACCTCAAGGATCATAAACAAGCAGTGAAATGGTCCAACAAACTCTCACCCTTTCTCCACAACCCTACTGGAGTCCCCCAAGGCTCCATCCTTGGACCCCTATTCATTAACATTTTCACAAACAACCTTCACATTGCCTCTCACCCTGGGGGCCTCATTCAGTATGCTGATGATTCAACCATAATCTGCACTGCTCAATTGGTACCAGAACTACTCTCAAAAACTCAACATTCCTTTACAGCAGTTGAATCCTGGCTAAGAAATGCCCAACTCTTTCTTAATCCAAAGAAGACAAAATGTGTACTCTTTCATCACAAAACACCTCTCTTGTCACTGATTACTTCAACATCCTTGCATCTGACAACACTGCCATAGAAATAGTGCAGGAAACCAAACTTCTAGGTGTTATCATTGACAATAAACTTTCATTTGACCCCCATATACAGCAAAATATAAAGAAAACTCATCAAAAACTGGGACTCTTATATAGAAACAAACATTTTTTTACTGCAGCAACCAAAACTGTCCTTGCAAAAACATTTTACTTCGCCATCTTCTCTATGGTGCCCCTATCTTAACTAACTTACAAAATTCTACCCTAAGCAAGTTGGAACAGTGCTACAACAAAGTTGCAAAGTTTGCCACAAACTCTAAATATCACACACACACCACTGTAAACCACTCCTAGAATTAAACTGGCTTGAACTCCCCAACCAACTTGCCTTTATTCAGCTATCCACCTTGCACAACCTTATTTTTAAGCCTACTGCCTGCCCTGCACTAGCCAATCTAGTCGCACATTACACACAAAATCGATCCCTACGATCAGAAGACAAAAATCTCTTATGTATCTCAAAACCCACAAGAAAACCTGGTCACTCTCGGTATTCATATTCTGTCTCTATAGATTAGAATTCACTACCTCTAGCTACCAGGTCTATTCCTGGTCTAACCCATTTCAAAGCCTCTTTAAAAAAATCATCTCAAAAATACATGGCTCTGCTCCTGCATAAAGCCTGCCTAACGCTCAGGTCTTCCTCTTCTCTCACATCTCAATCCCTCACAGACTGAAGGATCCTAAAGCTCATCTAACTCCTTCTCTGCTTCTATACCATATCTTTAGCTGCTGCTCAGGCTTTATTGCTTCTATTCTTCTTAACTCTCTCTTGCTATATGTCTGCATCACTAACTTTCTGGATGCTATTTCTACATCATGTATGATGAGGGTGACAATCATCTGTAATGTTTTAACTGTATAGAACTGTTTAGATGTGTAGTAATATATTACAACATCTTGTAACAGTTTGTTCTTTCAACTTATTTTTTGTATAGTATTTCTAACGTAATCTTTATTGTATTGTATTATACGGTATTTGTGTTGTATTGTATGTGGAGCTTATCTCCCCGGGCCTCTGCTGAAAATGAGTTCTGTAGACCCAGTCAGAGCACCCCGGTAAAAAATGTCAAATAAATAAATAGTAGTATTGACATTACCTAGTTACCTTGGCTTCCGCTGATTTTCTACTAATGTTTTGCAGGGGGAAGGCCCCCTGTACCCCCCCATGCCACCTGCCTATTATATATACAAAACAAACTCTGAGATCACACTACAGTGAGGAAAAGGGTAAATTTCCCGATCCCCACTGTAGTGCGATCTCCAATCAGAACATCAACCTCATATGAATGAATGCACACTAGCATTTGCTAAGGTGGATTTGAACATTTACATATTGGTGTTATGGAACTTTGAACCATATTTTCAACCATTCATGTTTCACATAAGTGCCATTCCACATTTATATATATATATATATATATATATATATATATATATATATATATATATATATATATATATATATATATATATATAGGTTTACTATCAAAATGTGGAACGGCACTTATGTGAAACTGGGATGGTCGAATGCGTGCTTTCCATTTTCCGTAATGCTAATCCGGAAATGTTTGAATTCTCATTAGCGAATGGTTGTGTACATTCACTAATATGGGACTGATGTTTTGATAACAGATCACACTACAGGGGAAATTGGGAACTTTACCCATTTCCTCACTGTAGTGTGAACTCAGAGGAGAATAATATAATATGCAGAGGTGTGGGGGCGCACCCCCCACATGGGGGTGCAGGGGGGCTTTCCCCCATGCAAAAATGTTACCGGTAACATGGAATTTTGACATTGGAACTTCTGGTGTTCTAATGTCAATTCCATGATTAACATTACCGACGTTTTGGTAATCTGTACTACCAAATTCGGATAACAAATTTGATCAAAAGAGTGGAAAATAGTTTTGATTTTCCACATTTTGATAGTATATATATACACACACACACACACACACACACACACACACACACACATATATATATATATATATATATATATATATATATATATATATATATATATATATTATATACAGTGGATATAAAAAGTGTACACAGCCACATTTCCCACCTTTAATGTGACGTACAACCTGTACAATTCAATTGAAAAACAAACAAATCTGTTATAGGAAAAAATATAAAAAATAAAAAATATTTAATAATCTGGCTGCATAAGTGTACACACCCTTACACTAATACTTTGTTGTCTGTGCACAGCCTTAAACTGAAACTTTGTTGAAGCACCTTTTGATTTAATTACAACATTCAGTCTTCTTGGGTACATATCTGCCATCAATTAAAGAGACTCTGATTAACCCCAAATAAAGTTCAGCTGTCCTAGTAGGATTTTCCTGACATTTACTCAGTTACCTGCTACAGCAAAAGCCATGGTTCGCAGAGAACTTACAAAGCATCAAAGGGCTCTCATTGTTGAAAGGTATCAGTCAGGAGAAGGGTATAAAAAAATTTTCACAGCATTGGATATACCATGGAACACAGTGAAGACAGTCATCAAAAAGTGCAGAAAATATGGGACAACAGTGACATTGCACAGAACTGGATGCCCCTCCAAAATTGATGAAAAGACTAGACGTAAACTGGTCAGGGAGGCTGCCAAGAGACTTACAGCAACACTGAAGGAACTGCAGGAATTTCTGGCAAGTACTGGTTGTGTACTACATGTGACAACAATCTCCCATATTCTCCATATATCTGGACTATGGGGTAGGGTTGCAAGATGGAAGCCTTATATTACACAGAAAAACATCCAGGCCCACCCAAAATTTGCAAAACAATACATCAAGTCTCCCAAAAGCATGTGGGAAAATGTGTTATAAGAAATTAAAACAAAAACAACTGGCAACTTCACTGAAGACTGAATCCACAAAGTTTAATTAAGCGCTTTTTGTCCAAATACTTCTTTGAACTTCATCACATACTAACATTTACAAAAATCAAGTTTAAATAGTCATGTTTAACCATGATTAAAATCAGCTGTCTCTCCATCTTAAAATTTAAAGGAACAGTAGTTAAAATAGCATTGTGAACATAATATGCATGTTCCTGTTCTTTAAAACTGCCTTATTTAACAAGCAAGTGAATACATTTATCACAGCAGCAATATGGTGAAAATCATATATGAAAATTGTGAACATTTATCTAACCTTACATTATAAACATTTTCAAGTGAAAAATTAATAAGTAAAACATAATTTCTATAGTGTTGTTACTACAGTATTTCATCTCATTAAACTTTTCAGTTTTAAACAACTTGTGATAGAACGTATGTCATTCAATCCTGGAAAGTTATAAGCATTGAGACGAATTTGCCAGAGCAATTCCAACTTATCTAATAATAAGGTGAATGGACCCACTCTTGGATTACTGTCCACTTGATCAAGTATCCAGAATTTAAATACATGTTCTGGATATTGTTCTATATGCTTTGCTAAAGCATTGTCCAGTTTGTGTTTATTAATACAATATATATGTTCGTATATGCGGTCTCTCATTCTACGCTCGGTTTTGCTGACGTAGAATGAATCACAATTTTGACATTTAGCCACATATACGTTAATTCTGGAGTTGCAATTAACTTTTCTTCTGTTACTCAAATGTGTGTTATTTATGTGCAGTGATGCACCTACATGAATGTATTTGCAATGGGGGCACCTACCACATTGTTTCATCCCTATTGCATATGATTGGATCCTGCACTCACCTTAAAATATATTATTGAGTGTTCTACCCTTCCTAGTAATGAATCTTGGTTCTGTACCCAATTTGTCCACTATTAGTTTACCCTCTAACAGAATATTCCAATTTTTTTATCAGTATGTTTTTTATGTGACGATAATCAAGGTTAAAAGTTGTAATATAGCTCATTGTTAAATCAGTTTGGTTCATATCTGTCCCAATGATTGTGTCCCGGACTTGATTTTCCATATCAACCTGACTGTCATTCATAAAATAGTCATTCAACCCAATAGGTTGTTGTATACTCCGAATGGGTACGTACACACCATTAATTATTTTCTCCACAACTTCTTCTATTAGTTTGTCAATCAAAGTACTCGGATATGCTCTTTTTGTAAATAATTTTTTCTAAAACTGGCACTCACTATGGAAGTTCTCATCTGTAGACACCATTCTGGCAACCCTTACTAACTGGCCCTTTACCACCGATCTTTTTTGGTGGTAAGGGTGTGCACTTGTATAGTGCAAGAATGTGTTTGGATAAGATGGTTTCCCATAAATTTTTGCTTGGTATCTCTTTTCAACATCATTTTTGGTAAGTTGGACATCTAAGAATGCTGTTTCATTTGGGTCAAAATTATATGTAAACACTAGGAGGTCTGTAGTCTCATTAAAATAATCAATGAGATTGTTTGCCTCTTCGTGTTTCCCTTTTATTAGTAAAAATATGTCATCCAAATAGCGTGTAAAATAAATTATTTTTGAGGCTATTCCTTGCTTATTGAATACAAATTTATGTTCCCAGTAACTCATAACCATAATCGTGAAGCTAGATCCACAGGGGGAACCCATGGCTGCTCCGCTTTTTTGGAGGTAATAGTTTCCTTTAAAATAAATGTAATTGTGGGATAGAACTATGTCTAGAAGTTCTTCCGCTAGACTGATGTCATTCTGGGGAGCCCCTTTCTTCCTTAGTAATTGACTAACCCACCCTATGCCCAATGATTGTGGTACTGACGTACATAAGTCCTTTACGTCTACCGTAAGGAAGTTGTACTGTTCATCATACTTCAATTCATTAATTTTTTTGCAGGAATGACCATGAATCTTTACATATTACTTCTGTTGTTACATATTTTTTAAGTATATTGTCTAGTACTTTAGCACATGCATATGTGGCAGAATTCCTGCCATCAGCTATAGGTCTAAGTGTTTATAATGTAAGGTTAGATAAAAGAGGAGACTCTTTACATTTTTACACAATTTTCATATATGATTTTCACCATATTGCTGCTGGGATAAATGTATTCACTTTCTTGTTAAATAAGGCAGTTTTAAAGAACAGGAAAATGCATATTATGTTCACAATCATATTTTAACTACTGTTCCTTTACATTTTAAGATGGAGAGACAGCTGATTTCAATCATGGTTAAACATGACTATTTAAACTTGATTTTTGTAAATGTTAGTATCTGATGAAGTTCAAAGAAGTATTTGGAAGAAAAGTGCTTCATTAAACTTTGTGGATTCAGTCTTCAGTGAAGTTGCCAGTTATTTTTGTTTTAATTTCTTAGTTTTTTTTGTATCTTGGATTTTGGAAAATGTGTTATAGTCTGATGAGACCAAGGATGAACTTTTTGGCCACAATTCCAAAAGGTACGTTTGGTGCAAAAACAACACTTCGCATCACCAGAAGAACACCATCCCCATGGTGAAGCATTATGGTGGTGGCAGTAGTATGCTTTGGGGTTGCTTTTCTTCAACTGGAACTGGGGCTTTAGTGAAGTTGGAGGAATTATGAACAGTTCCAAATACCAGTCACTTTTGGACCAAAACCTTCAGGAGTCTGCTAGAAAGCTAAAGATGAAGTGGAATTTCACCTTTCAACACAACAATGACCCCAAGCATACATCCAAATCAACAAACGAATGGCCTCACCAGAAGAAAATTTAAGTTTTGGAATGACCCAGCCAGAGCCCAGACCTAAATCCAATAGAAAATCTGTGGGGTAACCTGAAGAGGGCTGTGCACAAGAGATGCCCTCACAGTCTGACAGATTTGGAGTGCTTTTGCAAGGAAGAGTGGGCAAATATTGTCAAGTCGAGATGTGCCATGCTGATAGACTCCTACCCAAGAACACTGAATGCTGTAATTAAATCAAAACGTGCTTCAACAAAATATTAGTTTAAGGGTGTGCACACTTATGCAACCATCTTATTGTACAGTTTGTATTTTTTTATATTTTCCCCCTAACAGATTTGTTTCTTTTCCATTGAATTATACAGGCTATAGGTCACATTAAAGATGAAAAGTTTTGAAATTATTTATTGTGGTCTAATTTTTTTATATCACAAAAACCTGGCATTTTAACAGGGGTGTGTACACTTTTTATATCCACTGTATAAGACACACACACACACACACACAAATATATATATATATATATATATATATATATATATATATACGGTTTACCTTCATATCATCGATCCTACTATGGGCAAAACCACTTCTGCGAATACCGAAGTGCGAACGTCTCCAAAGTCGAATTCCACATAACCGAACAGCAAAACCTTGCCCCCTTTCTGACCCATTGCTGCACTGGTGTGGAGGTGTGGCACAGCCGGAAATGTTGAATTCGACGTTATTTCGATATTTGGAATGTTTCGCAGTTTCGGTTTTGCGGAAACGGTTTGCTTAAGTGGCCGGTCGATCATGTGTGATCGACGATATGAAGGTAAACCTATATATATATATATATATATATATATATATATATATATATATATATATATATATGGTATCTTTGTGAATCACGATTTTCTATGTTGGTCATTGCACATGCCACAAACTTGGAATGAGGACAGTGGGTCAAGCTAAGTACTTATAAATCCAACCTGTAATGATTACCTCAGAAAGGTGTATTACAGATGTACTTACCTCACTTAAGTTTTAATGTACAGCTTCTTAGCTCATTATACTAGAATAATAAGTTACATGAACAATGATGTATTTCCTCAGTAGTAAATATTATATAAAAGCTAAGTAGAAGAGAGGAATACACCTCATCTGTATTTTGTAAAGGAATTTTTGTTGTTTTTGTATATGTGGTATATGCTATTTTCATACTTCTGACAATATTGTTATGTTTCCTCTTATAAGTAAACCAGCCTTGCTACGTAATAGCAGCTTGACTAAAAATAGTAGGTCATGGATGCATATTCTATATTTATTACAACAGTCATGTCAGACTTGTTTTGTTTCTCTTTGTCATAATGTCCTTCAATTATCATCTAAGACCAGTGTGGAACTCTTAGATATATCAAATTTCTTATGAGTACTTTTGAGTGTTTAGTAAATTAAGATGTTTTTTTCACTGTTAGGTAAGGTAACAAATTGGAACATGTCTGTTGTTAGCAGATGTCATTCTAGAAAAGATAAGACAATGAAATCAGAGATATAAACAGAATAAAAAAAAAAGCAAATAAAAAGTCAAGTATTTTTCATGACAGGGCAGAACAACAGCATCATCTCATACTTCCTGTGCAAAATGGGAGAGTCTTTACATTTCTCTGATGATTGTTATGTAAGTGAGACATCCTCTCTGGTTGACCTTATATTGACAGCAGAATGCATTGGCATTTAAAGAGCTTCAACACAGCTGTCATTCCCAGCCTTTAGGATGATGACTATTGTAGTGACATCCTTTAAAAACACTTATAAACACAGGGTATAACAGTTTTGCTAACAAAAACAAACAGCTCATACTTGCAGAGTGAATTATGCATTTATACTTGTAGAGTGAAGTATGTAATTTGTTAAATTTCAGATTTTAACAGGGTGAATGACTGTTTTGGCACAAGTTTCTGTCACAAACAATAAGCAACGTATACCGTTGATGTATTATACAGTGGGCAATGGCTCCTTACAATGATACATATATTTCTTTCCTCTGTCATTACATATTTCTATAGACTGCTCTCGCTAGTCACTAGTGCTAGCAGGCCATTATGCAAGTGATATTATCCTAATCTGGTGTTATGGACAGACTTTAAGTGACCACAAGCTAAAACTTCTGTTGTTTTTATCAGAAGGGTAAGAAACTATGAGGAAATTGTTCCCACCTTGTAAGTCAGATAGTAGGCATTCTTAGGTTGATAGGTTTGTAGATTAGTAGACTAACTGCCTTGAAGGGCCATTGTAAACCTAGCCAATAACCTGAGGTCAGAATCAAACCCTATACCATGGGTCTATGAGATGAACACCTTAACCATTATGCCAACCCACCCCATCTGTCATTGTACCATTCAACCTTGCCTCTAACATCCTTTAACTTAGTGCTTAGCTAACCAGATTACAGCATAAGAAGTCTGAGTGTGAGCCATAGTGCTTCTACCTAACTATGTGTCTTTTGGTAAGTAACATGATAGTCAAGTACCATTGAACACCCTTTTGAACAAGACTTTATGCCCATTGCTCCTTTGTTGGTTACTAATAACAGACAAGAAAACAAAAAAATCTTAACATATTTAGAAAAGTTCAAGCCATAAGTCAGTGTTGTTCAGGCATAGCACAGGACTATCATGCACATTAAGTTTCAATTGAATAAATCATGTCTAAGACATCCAGCTTACACCAAATACATTCAGATCACTATGGACAAGGTTTGTCACTTTATCATTATAGCAAAGAATGGGGAGCACATCACTTTGTTGTTCATACCTCTCAAGCTCTTAGCACAAAATATCTGGACAAAGCCAAATGTAATGGAGAACAATGCCCCACAAATCAGTACAATTTTTAGATATTGCTCTTATAAACTTAGAAAGTTGTTAGAATAAAAGGTCTTGTGTTACCATGCATTTTTTGAATGATATAAAGTCTGAAACTCAAATGACTGTCATTATTTAATGAAGTCATTTCTCACTGATTCACCTCAAAAATCCAGAAAACCACAATTTTATGAGGAACAGACTAAAAATATAGGCAAAAATCTGAACAGTTGAGAGGTATGTTCTTCCCTACAATCAGATTGCTTTTTTCCCCCCTAGAGATACCTTTCTTTTTGACATTTTCCCCACAAATTACTTTTGTGGTTCCCCTCTTAATGATGCCATTTAATTATGTTTCATATTACAAGGTTACATCTTTTCAGGCTTGTGTTATTATGCTTGAAAGGCCCGAATGTCCTTCATGGTTGGGGGAGGGGGTTCTTTAAATGTGTTCCCTAACTGTGAAATTTTCTTTTTGTATTCAGGAATATAAACAATTGTGTAATTTTAAAACAAAAAAAAATGATGGGTTACAGCAGCTTGTTAATGGAATCTAAATGCTTTGTGTTACTCTGTAATATGTCTGCATTATTTTATTTATTGGATGTCTGTGTCCCCTTTTGTGCTTTCATACAAATATATTTTTAAGTGTATTTCTTATGAAATAGCTTTTCTGCATTTATAAATTGTTCTGATTGCTGCTTTGTGCCTGAGACTTGGTTAAAATCGGTCTTCAGATACATCCGCTTTGTATGGCAATCAAACAGATAAATAAGATAATTTTGGTTCCATAATGGGCGATACTTAACACTGCTTCCCCACGCTGCCTGGTTCTCTGTTTGTTTCACATGGAGTTTGCACATCCTTCCCCTGTCAGTGAGGTTTATTATTCAAGTCCCTGTCTTCATCCAACGTTTCAAAGACTTGTATTTACCCTTCGGTGTGTGTGTGTGTGTGTGTGTGTGTGTGTGTGTGTGTGTGTGTGTGTGTGTGTGTGTGTTCATGCATATGTGTTTTGCAGTAAATGGAGGTCCCATCCAGGACTAGTTCTTGTCTTGCACTCCAGATAGGTAGTAGCCCTGAACTACATAAAGCAGGTATTCAAACTGGATGTATGAGTGAATGATAGAGGAACATACCTCTCAACCTCTTAGATCCAGAAGTCTGGACAAAGCCATAAATAAAAGTGGGACAAATGCCCCAAAATAGGGACAATTTTTAACTATTGCTCTTACACACTTAGAAATTTGATAGAATAACAGATTTTGCATTAGGATACATTTTCTGAAGGGTATGATGTCTAAAACTCAAATGTCTTTGAATATTTTCTAACTTTAGTCTTTAATGATTTGCCACTAACTTGCCAAAAAACAAACTTTTATGAAAAATGAACCAAAAATATGAGGCAAAAATCTGGACATTCTGTTAAAACCTGTACGGTTGAGAGGTATGTAGAGGAATGGATGGATGGATAGATGCACAGATGTAAATAGAAGATAAATGTTAAAGAATTTTATATGCACAAAATGTGCAGTGCCACGAAAATCTGGAAATTTTATGCGGACATTGGGAAACTTAGAATGCATACAGAAAGAGAGTAAATTATTCAGCCAGGTATGCTGTGTGATGCTAATGGATACTTGAAGGGTGGGATACTATTAACACTCCCAGGGCGGAACTAAAGGAATTATTAAAACCCAGCATTAAAGAAGAATTGCATTCATTTTTAAATACATACTTTTGCATTATTGTTGAAACAAATCAGCTTAATTTTAGAGTGTTTATTCTTAACTTATTGTTGAATCATTCACAGTAGGTGGACATGGAATTTCTTTTTCTAAGTTTTTATAAGGTTTGTTTTCTAGGGTACTACATCGAGCCATGGCAGGCTCTGGGTATACTGCCCATACACTATAGCTGTGCCAATGAAAATATATCTCATCTTGAGTTGTGTAATACTGGTTTTCCATAACAGACTGTGCTTGATAATAGCAGGTAATTAACATTTTACACCATAAGGTGATCACATAAACACTAATTATATTATTTTCAGAATGTGCACCATTCTCTGGTTTATTTCATATAAATGCTGGGTAGGATTTGTTAGCACAGCAAGTATATAAAAATAAAAATAAAAAACTAAAACTGCTGTACCAATAATTCTGAGCCACAAACATCTAGGGTATCTAACAGATATGTGCAGATATGAACTTTGGAAAAGTTTTTTTCTTTTGGCTTTCTGGTAGAACATGACTTTTTTGAAGTAGAGAAAACTGTTGTGCTAAAGAGTTAGTATTGTATAAAGCAGACACATTCTACCATAATATTCATACAATGTAACAAAACGTGTATGTATGTGTACTTCTTTATGAGCTACAGATTAGAATAGTGGATTATACATGATTTCCAGTTCACTTTTGGGGGGGTATTCAGGAAGGTTAGCTCCGTAGCACTTGTATTGCTGGGCTGTGTGGCCCGGTATCATTGTGAAGCTGACTAGTAATTCAAAGACAGGCAAGAGCCACGTGGACCATTAGTGACACCTTTGCATGTCCCTGAGTGGGACACCTAGTGTAGGTGGAGCAACTATGTTATGTTCCCCCTAGCACACAGAGCAGTCTCTGTCTCTCATACGCACACACACACACACGCACACACACACACACACACACACACACACACACACACACACACACACACACACACACACACAATCACCTCTGAGGCTTTTCTCTCAATAGTAAATTCAGAGGCAAGGGATTTGCTGAGTCAGATTCAGTGAAGTTTGCTACATTCAACTATTTCTCTGTAAAAACAACTTGCCCCTTATTATATATGCAAATTTAAACCTTGTGATGTAAGTGAAGCATTCAGTTTTAAGCACTATTGCTTTTTCATAATTATAAATTGCAT